>NW_024882720.1:0-200215 GCF_019059575.1 Amphibalanus amphitrite | reverse complement strand
CACCATTTGCTGCAGTGTTCCCAACCGCCTCCATTGCCGCCGTTGTCAGGTATTGCCAGCAGCCGCGCGCCGCGGGATGTCAGAAGCCGCGCCTCCAGCGCCCCTCTCCGCACGTGTGCAGGTGCTCTGCGGCCGCCGGGTCCGACGTCCAGGCAGAACATGATATTCCATGCTGCTCCGACGGTGGGCTGGTCTTGTTTGGGTGTTCCTCCACTGTGACGTCGGTCACGCCTACCCCGGCCAGGGCGCAGAGGCCGACGTCTCACATCCGGTTGCGGTCCTCAGTCGGGTCGCAACGTGTACCTCTACCGCAGCGTGGAGCGCGCTCCCGCTGGGCAGTGATACAGCCAAACGTAACATGCGGGTGGCCAGCGCTGCGCCGGACAGCGGACCCATGCAGGGGGTATGCCGGTCTCGGCCATTAGCGGGGTCGTCGGGGCCGAGGCTGTACATACAGCTGGTGACCGCGTGAGCCGCCAATCGAAGCTCACGGCTTATAAGCTCGACGCGGGCATCACACGTTGTCCCGATGGGAGCTCCACGACGCCGCCGCGAACTCCAGCAGCGCGGCTCGCAGCGCGAAGACCGGTACGGACGGCCGGGGCGCAAACGGCGTGCGGGAGTCGCAGGCGACGGAAGACGTTCTGCGGACAGAAAGGGTTGGGCATAAGCTGGTCGGCAGGACACTCTTGAGCCGAGCCTTTGATGTAATTACAGATGATCCAGAAGCATGCACAAAAATTCATGACACACAATTCCCATTTATGTATTTGCTACATATGATATGATATACCAGCTCATGATCATTGACGAATTCTGGGCAATATGTTCTAAAGTGAAGCAACTGAAGTTACAATTGACAGCTTAAAAAAAACACACACACGCACACACATTCGATAGCTTATGAGAATAACATGCCTTGTCTGTTTAATGCAGGAAAATATTTTTCACTTTTTTAGAAACAGCAAAACCGTTGTCAACATGCCATGTCAACTATCTAAACAATTTTTATGGAAACTGCTCTAGCTAGCTTAAAGTTCCACAACGTTTCCGGAGCACTGTACCCAAACTTAGTTCATGTTGCAAGAAAAAACAGTAATAATGCCTCCTAATTTTGAATGAAATATAGGTATGAGTAATTAGATTTGGAAATTGGAAAGCAACAAATTTCCGCACATCATTTTAGCAAAATTACTATTTTCTTAAGCCACCAGGTTTTGCACAAAACTATAGTAAACTTTATGATCTAGTTTACACAAAACCAAAGCCCCTTTTAACAAATGTTGAATAAATTTTAACAATTTTAAAAAATGTATCGTGGAAAAAATGAAAAGTGTAGATTTGTAAAGCCTGGATATTTCACGGATTAGGCACTTAAAGAAATATCTTCACCTTTCTTTGAGCCACCAGCCTTCACCAAGTTTTACACGAATGTAGTGAACCAGACAATGTGGCAACTCAAAATTGTGATGGTTTGAGATAATTATAACGGTAAAAGAAAAAGCAACACAAGGTTCCTTGCCCTCGCTTTTTTCACTAGTCCAGATGAGGCTTCAACTGTTGCCGACCTGAGGAGCTATAGGGACTTGAGCTTTCCAAAACTCAATTTCTACGGGCACTGAGCAGTGTTTGGGTTTCACACGTATGCGATCGTAAGTTATATTAAGTTGACAAAGCAAGCAAAGCAAAGCATGATGCCCCGCGCGTCCACCCGCGACCACGTCCCGCGTCCGACTCCCGACCGCCGCGTGACCCGAGGCTCCCGGCGGTCACGTGACCTACCGGCCGGGACTGCAAACGGCCTTCAACACCATTCTTGTATGACGTCATATCCTACTGAGGTGCTGATTGGTTATTTCCACCGTAGTTATTTTTGTTTCATTGTTTTGCGTGTTTTTCTTATGTGAAATGTAATTAAAAAATTTGCCATATTTTAATCACCATTAAAACATAACTGAATAGGTATAAAAGAGAACTCGATAAATACTTTCATTGTTTTTAAGAATTCCGGAATTAGATACCCGAGGGAGCAAAGAGGGAGCAGGTTGCCACGCTGATTTGATACCTCATAGTCGAAAGGTGGGCTACTAGAACCGAAAATTGCTGTGTTTGTAAATAAATAAGTGATTTGAGGGCAAAGAATGCCCGGATTTAAACTTCTAAAATTATTTTGAACATAAAATATTTCAGTTTGAGGGATGTTAACCCGCGCCGTGCTGGGGGGGGGGCGTTTTTACGCCCCCCCCTCAGGTTTTTCGCGAATATCTCAAAAACGGCGGCGCGCAGCGCCGCCGTTTTTGGTACACGTGTTCCTACATCATTTCCGCACATGTTGTGAAAATTTCAGACCTAGGCCATTCAAGGTCAGGTCACCAGGTCACGTCAAGTGACCTTACCTCAGAAAAAGTTCAAAGGCTCGCTATAGCTACACCGACTGAACGATCACTTTGAAACTTTCAGCGATTGATATGAGTAACAGTATGTATAAAATGTATATCTCGGATTTTTGATATCTGTGACCTAAGGTCAGGTCAATTTTGCGACCTCTCCATTATAAGTCAATGGGAGAAAATTGAAATGCGCCTCTTTTGGACGAATATCGTTCAAAACGCTCTCAAACATCGGTTCATAGGTAAACATGACACACTGAATAGGAAAAATGCACCTGTGACCCCTCTGTGTGCCCCTGAGGTCATCTCAGGTCATGAACGGTCGCCAGCAGTTTTTTGGCTATAACTTTTGATAGAGACGTGCTAGAGCGGTGAAAACACGTCAGATGTGTTCAGCTCGACGATACGGATCGACTGATATGCAACATGACCCTTTTCGGTCAGGTCATGACCTTGACCTGAGGTCAAATTTTCAAAATGACCTTTCAAGGTCAACAAATAGTTCATTCGACGCGTCTCGACGAGAGGAACACGATGCTGGCAAAAGTAATGTCATGGCGCTTATGAGTCAAAAGTTATTGACGAAAAAACGTTTTTCGTAAAAACGGCTATTTTTGGAGTTTTTGCCCTCTGGAGGCTAAACCGTTGACCTGAGGTCAAATCTGAGAACATTACTCAGAAAGGTCTGTAAAAGGGCTATCGAATGCGCTTTTCCGCGGCGCTGTAGCTCTATCGGTTCCCGAGATAGCCGTTGGCAGTTTCCAAAATGTTGAAATAGTCAACATTTTACCTTTGGTGACCTCTGGTGACCTGACCTTTGACCTGACCCAAAAAATGACCGAAGTGTTTTCGTCCTTATTTTTGACGCTCTTTCGATTGCCGCTTACCGCGTGTCGCTACGTGGCCCAGGAGCCGAGTTAGATGGGGGGGCGTGAAAACGCCCCCCCCCAGCACTCGGCGGAAAGTTCAGGCCACCAGCACGGCGCGGGTTAAGGCCTCAAAGAGTAGGTACTTTTCAGGTATCAAATAAGTTCCTCTGCGAAAGTTCCGTCGTGAAAACGGCTTTTATGAATTTATTTCAGTGTTTTAATCGATGATGCTCTCTGATAATACGACAAAGCAGGCATATAAGCAATTAGTGTAACCCTAGCTGATGGCTACTAAGAGACACACTGAACCTGATTTGACCAAATCTGCGCCTGATCTGCACCAGATGTGCACCAAATGTGTACCAGATGGCCGTTGTGAAAACGGCTAGTGTTGACCGAATAGGAAAGTACAATCGCGGTACGCCTTTGGCTTTGCTCGCTCAAGTTATGTTAACGCCTGGTGTAATGCTAGAAAATGGGCAAGCTTTTTCTAAATGGCCAGTAGCAACACACTTGAATAGCGAATGTCAGCCAGCAAGGTTCGGTTACGTCTTCTAGTTGTTCGATGAACGTGTTCTGAACGCTACAACTGATTTTATTTCCCTTTAATGTGTGATACAAGTTAGTAGTTACATGTGTTGTCTTCAAGTCAATGCAAATTTCGTTTATACCTTTTTGACTGATTCTCAGAGAACTTATTTCAATGTAGGAAAGCGTGCTAGTCGCTTCTGGCAGTCCTGTATTCGGTGCGACTCGGAACAAACATCCCCATGCAATACAAGCACCAATGGTCGGTCGCTGCAGCGCAAGTAACAGGCATAAAAAGACAGCATAACAGAGAGCAATATAATTTTACAGCTTACAAAGAAAGAAATTTACAGCAGATAATCACCCTCACTTCACACTCAAGCTCAGTCATAAAAGCACGGGCCAGTAGCGGGATTCTTCGAGCAGAACTACACGGCAGTAGATCACTATTATCCCGTATCAAGAGTACCTACGCGGCTCGAAAGGAGCCGTGTGTGGCGCTTCTCGATCCGGCTCCTCCCGGCCTCAGTCCTCAGAAGTCAGAGATGGTGCGCTCTGTCTTGGCGCTGCTTGACGGGCGGGGCCGAGTTGTACTGCAGCTGTCTGGCGTGGTCTGCTAGACCGGGAAGACGCGCCTCGTTGCGCTACCAGTTTTGGGAGAGGCCCGCACCAGACGAAACGTCCCGACCTCCCTTGTTCTCCATGTACGCCTGGAGTTCGCGTAGCGCGGCTACTCTGGCGCGCACCTCGGGCTGGTCTTCGTTTGCTACGTGTAGGTTGTGTCGCCCTCTTCGTCTGACATGGCATGCAGTACCAGGCCGAAGGCGCCATCCGTCGTCTCTGCTCTTCCGAATGTCGACGGCGTTGACGACAGCTCATTCGGCTTTTCCAATGGCGGTTCCTGGAAGTCGTCTCAGGCACGCCTCCGTCGTCTTCTCTTTCACCAGTTCCTGGATCCTTGAACGGTGCTCTTCGGTAAGCCAGGACATATTCTGCTAGACGCGTTGGTACCTTGGGTGCAGGACCGTCGCCATATAGCGGTCGTCGCCGATCTTCCCTGCAAACCTCCCCCTCGACACGAAGGCGTAGGTTGGCCTTCAGCGAGGCTACAATGCGTCGATCCTTAGCCGCCGGCTGTAGGTGCCGCTGCGCGTGAGCAAGCACCAGTGGCATCAGAAATGATGTCGGATGATTCGATGCCGACAGCTGCTTGCTGGCTTCGTTAAAGAAGCGCAGAACGTCCACCACTCCGGCGAGGTCGTTTTTTTTTCGAGCTGGTCCATGAGGGTGATTATGCTCTCCCGGTCGGCCACTCCCTCCAGCGAGGAGTGAGCATGCAGGATCGAGTCCAGTATCACCTACTCGGGGCTCCACCGGGTGGGAACGGCAGCTTTGGGCCCGCGACCGTGGGGATCCGCAACTTTTTGGCCAATTGGACGTGCCGCTCTTGCCGGTATCCACAAGTTCAGCTACCCCGGCTGTTGCGCCGGCGTCTTGGATAATCAGATTGAGGTTGTGGCAGACGCAGCTCTGCCATCCTCGTCCCTTTCCCTGGAAGGCGAGTCGATTGTTTGCCGCGTTGTCGGTGACGAAATTGATGTTCTCGCCGTCCCGCCAGCAGCCCACAGCCTCGGAGTCTGCCGCATGGCCGCGAAGATGTTAGCTCCAGCGTGGCGGCTAGCGCTCCGACCTTGGCTTGGTGCCAAGCATCCTGCTCTGAAGCTGCCAGTTCTTGTCGATGTAGGACACGTTGATGGTGTTGTAGGAGATGGACGTCTTCTCGTCAGTCCAGAGGTCGGTACTGGCGGCGATGTGCGGCTGCTCGGAGACCTCAACCCTCAGCCGGGCACGGACGACGGCCGCTCGTTGCTCACGACGGCCGCTCGTTGCTCAGTCTCCTTAGCGACAGTGTTTCGCCCAGGGAGCACATGGTCGACATCAGTGCGACGGTGCTTGGCGCCCAGCTTTCCGGAACTCTCGACCTGCCAAATCCCAAAAACAAACAAAATATCAAAAATGAGTTGGTAAAATGGCACTCGACAAACGAAATTGATTGCGGCATTTATTTCGCTACATCAACTAAGCCATGACTCTGAGCTGGAAACTTATCTTATGATCAGCCCAATTAGCCGATGATGAGGTGAGTTAACATGTCGGCAAGTTGTAACATCACATCACAATGCTATCTTACAGTTGAACCTTGTTTGAATAGATGAATTAATTATCAATCTAGATTTCAGATGTTAATTGTATGCCGCTGACGAAGTGACAAGATTACAGTCACGAAGCTGTCCGGAAAAGCCGAGTATTTCATAAGGAGTCATCCTTCGATACAGAAAGTAACGTCTGCATCCACACATTTAACCCGCGCCCTGCTAGGTCTGCCGACCAACGCGCCCTGCTGGGGGGGGGGGGGGCAATTTGGCCCCCCTAAGATCTCGAGAACCACGCAACATAGCGACAAGCGGTAAACGGTGTTGGATAGCCCCATTAGGGAACTACCTTGTGACCCAAATTCGTTGACCTAGGTCAAACCGATGACGTCACAGGTCAGGTCAAATGTCGAATTTTCACCGTTTACAGGCATTTCAAGAAATGCGTTGTAAAATCGAGTAAAATGCATTTCATTGAAAATCATCGATGGGGAAATGTTCGTCAAACACATATTTTGCTACTTGAGGTCACTGATACCAGGTCAAGTCACAGAGGTCAGGTCACTGAGGGTCACATTATGAAAATATCATGTCATGCATGTTTTACGGTCCATTTTATATGCCAAATACGATTATGTGAGTCAGGCAGTCTTAAGGGTCAGTTTAGATTATGTTTTGGTGAAGGTCAGGTCAACGTCAGGTCAAGGTCAGGTCAAATAAGGTCAAATTTCAAAGTTGATATTTATGCATAAAATGGGTATTGATTCGATGCAGCTCGTCACGGGGAGTTCGATGGTGGTTTTTGTTTTGCGCTACGTGGGCTAGAATTGCTAAAAATTGAATTTAATAAATATGACGTCATCAATTTTGAACAGTTTTTTTTTGCTATAACTTGGCCAAAAAAGGAGGCATCGATCTAAAATTTGGTATGTATATAGAAGGGCGCAGGGACTATGACATATTCCGATTTTTTCGAAATTCGGATTTTTTTTGATTTTTTTAGTTTTGTTAAAAACATATTTTTTGAATTTTTGGGGGTCAAAATCCAAAAATTTTGAAAATCCGAGATAGCAGTTTTGTAGCACTATCTTTTGTCTACATGACCATATAAAGAACTTTGAAATTGCCTGGTAACTGTAGCTTTTGTGAGCGTTTCACGATTTCATGTTTTTTGCTCATTTTTCTCGAACATGACTTCAGTTTGACCTCAATAACTCCTGACCTAAGGTGGCCTAAGACTTGAAATTTAGTGTGACGGTGACAAATTGATGCCCGGAAAGGTACTAAAAATTTGGCGGCGCTGCGCGCCGCAGTTTTCTTGCCATTTAGGAAAAACCACAGGGGGGACAAATTGTTCCCCCCTCCCCCAGCGGGGCGAGGGTTAATCACAATTCCTTTCACCGGTACCTATTTATTAGTAAAGAACCTAAAATGTGTCGCAGAAGAAACGCCACTGATTTTAAAAATCATCTGCTAGTGTCCTACCCTATCTGCCTTCTACCAGGATGGAAGGTCGGAGGTCCTCAGAGCTGACATCGCTCAAAGCCGTCGCCATTCGCTTCTTTTCAGCTCGCAGTACGCCCTCCGTTACCTCCTTTCTCAAAAGAGAGGTTATATGCGGTTGACTGGTTCTCAGGACAAGAGTGCTTCTTACGGTTAGAGGTGCCAGATGACCTTCCAAAGCTACCGTCATGGATGAAGGAGAACCTGGATTGGAAACTTACAGCTGATTGCGTTCCCTTCCGTAAGTGCCCGAGGGCACGCGCGGCGTGAGTAGCGAGGGGGATGGCGGCAGCGGGAGCCGCGTCTGCCGCGAATTCACTGGCGCCGCGTAAGCTTTCACTGGCGCCGCGTCAGAGAAAAAACACTAGAAATGGCCCTCTTTTTCAAGGTCGCCTGTACTCGGCCCTCGTGTATGACTTTTGTGTGCAACGGAAAATTCATTACCGGTAATTAATTACCCACGGTGCAACGGTAATTCATGCAACATGCAACGGTAATTCATTACCATTCCATTCCATTCTAACTGTTTATTGGTAATACAAATTAAACGCATAATATATAGTAAAATAAGAGGAGGCACAAAAGCCAAAGGGCTTAAATCTCGGTGCCAACTCTCGTGATGCAGTGCACCGGAAATATGTATAATACTAGCGCAGACACACATACATGCATACTTACATACATACACATACATACATACATACACATACATACAAACATACTTACATACATACGTACATTCATACATACATACGTACACGCCTGAACACATTCATCATCTCTCATACTTCGAACATACGCTCAGTCAGAAGTTCGCCCGACCGCCGCCCCGTCGCCGGCCACCGCCCCGCACGCCCCGCCAGGAGGCCGCGCCCTCGAACAAGTAAAAATAAACGAAACGTCGGGTAATTTTTGTTGTAACGTCTTGCATATTTATGGAATAATTGTCACATTACAACTCAATACAGGGTATACTGCGATATACTTTCCATGGATGGTGGAAACATTTGATAGAAAGCGTCTTCGATTAGTTTTTGTAAAACAAATAGCATTTTATCTGCCCGTCAACACGACGGACGCGAATTTTGAAACAGATCTGCAAAGAATGAAAGAGAATGTCATACATAGCCTGAAGTCCCACAAAGCAATACTGGGACATTCCACGTCAAGTGGGACAAAAAAATGATCATTTTGAACCTCACCTCCTCCGATTATTGCGAAACTTTGTGAAACTACTCATCTATATGTGAAAAGAAAGGAGACATATTTTTGTAAAGATATGACGTCACGTTTCCGAGATACACGTCATCAAACATTGACTTAGGCAAGGCACATTATCATCTTTAAAGCGTCATAACCATTGAAGTTTTAGACATATCACCACGAGACAAAGTGCGAAATGGAGGGAATAGGTCAGGCTTTAATTTGAGGATAACAATATTGACGTAATTAACTAATTAGTGAACTTAATTAAAATTCAAAAAATAAATTTTAATTTTCTGAAAAATGGGTACCCTTCGATTTTGCTGATTTTTACATATTTTATTCTCCTATACATTAGCTACATCATATAAAAAATCCAGAATGGGCCGACGTCTACGTAACTGTCTTTTGGACTTCGTAATGTCTGGCACTCGCGTGTTTCGTTTTAGCAACCAAGTAGAGGCGCTACCTGGAGATGCTTCTTTCTACCTACCCCAAACCAAAGCAAACCTAACCTGACCTGACGTGACCTGACCTAATCTAACACGCGTAAATATGTACAGCCCTCACGGCAGTTGCCGACTGGTCAAATGCTACCTAGATCCGAACATTAGCCCTCACAACTTTGCCGGCTGGCCAGATGCCACAAAAACAAATGTGTGTTAAACACTTCAGGGCTCAGGCTGACCCGCGCTGCGAGCCAGCGACCTTTAGATTTCGAGGTGGGTACAATCGGCACACTTACTACAAAGCCACGAAAATAGCTGGTCATCGTAAGCCAGTTTTTTAATGATGAAATTGGGCATTCTCCGGGCAGCGCCTCTCTTTGGTTGCAAAAAGAAAATACGCCAGACTCTCCCAGCGCTAGGGGAGAAAAGCCCGGTTTAGACAAAATAAGGTATTAAAAAACGGAATTTGAATTGTAGGTGGGGCGTTGGGGAACTTTATCGTGTGCCAATTTCATGGCCCTAGATCAATACATTCAAGATCAAATGAGGTTAAACGTGATCAAATTTGCTATAGTGACTATTTTGCGTTTATACGCCCATAGCTCTAAGAGATACTGTCCCATTTTCCTATTTCTTCCTTAATAAGACATTTGTAGTGTTATGAGAATCTCTGGTTAATCTTACCATAAATTTGGCAGTTAGTGGCTTGCTAAGAGTAAGATGTCGCCGGCAGAGGCGGGGATCGGCCGACGCGGGAAACGTCATAGTCACATATTGTGTTTGCACCCTAATGGCTAATATATTTAATGGAATAACCTTCTGTTCAAAATTCTAGAAATTGCCAAAAGTTACCAAAAACACTTGAATATATTTCGGAGGCGTTCCTTCATCGGTTCAAGTGATAAACATTTATAGCGCCACATTTGCCGTTAACATATCTGATCCATGTTTTTTAAATATAAATCTCGCGTCTAGGTTGAGATGTGTCTTCTAATTTACATCGACAGAATTACCTTTACAGCGTACGAACATGGATGATATAACACTGGATTGGTGTCTCGTGGAAATTAACATTGGGATCCGCGACATTGGGATCAGGCCTGCCATCTAGCGAGAGAATTATCGTAAGTTAGGAGCAAGGCGAGTGAACGCCATCTCTCAGCATTATGACACACGTGGGAGTGGTGTGTTAGTTGGCTTGAAGTGCATATTCCCACGAGTTGGAAGTAATCTTACTGGACCTGAGACGACAAAAAACGTCTTAAATGCTTGAAAGCCAAAAACGTCAAGCGGCCTTTAGGTAATAACGAAAATAAAATGCGTAAAATGGTGTGTATTGAAACGCCCAGTCCCATCGGCTTGTACGACCTTTTATATGGTCATTTACTCACAATGGTACAGTAGTTCGACAATATGTCACTTACAAATTTGGTAGGCTTATTCCTTCTTCTCCGAATTTCGCCCGATTCTTCATCTTAGTTAATGTTACGGCACGTGTCACGTGCCAACTTAGGGGTGTCGAAAGTGTTCCACATAAAGTAACTCCGCAATGGCGGGGCCAATTACAATAAAACTTCGTCAATAGTTAGGCACCCAGTGGCCAATGCATTTCCATGTGTCACTATGGGGGAGCTACTGCACGTGCGCACGTGCGGGGTGCCGCTTCCATATCTCAAGAACGGCTGGGCGGATAACACTCAAACTTGGTACACAAATGTCACATCGATGCTCGCACTGCATTGATCAGTGCTTACATTGGTGCAGAGCTGTTAGGAAAACGATGAAATGAGATGCGTGGTGTTTATGCCTTTCTTTTCCAGCAGCTGATTGATCCGCAACAGGAGATCCTTTTTGTGAAGGCTTCGTCTCCCTTTTCCACTCCTTGTTTAAAATAACATTAACAATGTACGAAGAAGATCACACATCAAAGTTGTTTTAGGCGGCTATCTTGGGCCAGGACTGCGGAGTTGTAGTCAGAGCCAGCGGTTCTGTTCCGACTCGGAATCGGTTGATTTTTAAAAGCTGTGGTCGGAGTATGAGTCGAACGTCACCGAAAAGTCATCGACTCCACAAACTTACCAGGGCTGCAGAGTCGGAGTCTGTGAATCGACAGTTCTGCCCGAAGGAGTCGGAGTCGATATTTGGATATCGGAATCGGAGTTGGAGCCAAAGTCACTGAAATTTCATCGACTACGCAGCGCTTGGGTCCTTTTCATAGAGCGTCTTGAATGGCATATTGAGCGGCAATGACGTTAGCAATTTTCCGTTTAACTTTTTCATTAGACTTATAGATGGTATTTACGTTCGTTTTGTTCTTTGATCGGACAATTTGTTTGATTTAGGCCAAGTAAAGACTCATGTGAAAAATAGTGAAAACGACACGTGCTGGCGAAGTCTCCAATAACTCCCTGTTTCACGATTTAATGAGGAAATAACATGGCACTGCTTATCTTATTACTGACCCTGCACATAAATCTATTAATTTCTTCGCTTTTACTGACATATAAAGACATAACCTTTTGAAAAATTGCACAACAAGCCTGCTACTACACCACACTCCCGTGTGCCACAATGCTAATCAGCGGCGTTCACTCGGCTTGCTCCTAACTTACGACAATTCTCCCGCTAGATGGCAGGCCTGAGCTCAATGTCGCCAAAAACTGCGAAGACACCAATCCATTATTATCTCATCCATGGTACGAACAAAATTAGCTCCTACACTTAACAGGTTAATAGGTCATAATGTTGATACTATTCACACTTACAATGTTAATAGGTTAAAATATAGGGGGAGAGAAAGCGGGCAGGGATGAGGGGGGGGGGAGAATTCTAGGCAGGTCACATCAGTACTATGCCTACCAAAAGTAAACACCGCTGCCTGACAGGATAAATAAGTATGCAAACGAATGAATGACTTGAATGAATGCACGAATGAATGAAGTATGAAAGAGAGGGGCATAAGCATATTATAGGTGAGCAGTCGAATAAGAGAGAGAGAGAGAGGGAGAAATACACACAATAATAATCGCTTCACATAAGAAGTGTGTCTGTGTGGGAGGGGGGGGGGGTCGTTCAACAAATCGAAACACGTCTTATACCAGAGCTTATGATCAATAACCGTGTGGTATTCTAGCTCCTACCGGGGACCCGTAACGGACACCACTACTTGACGGTTTACACGATCGTCCATGATGCCACGTTTGTGTTGAGTGCTGGTCGCTCGTCTCTAATATGAAGAGATTCAGCAATCTTTCTCTCGCGCTCAGTCTTGCACACTTGTATTATTGCAGCTGTCACGTGTGATGGGCTCGGTTGTATGCCACGGTGATCTTCCCGGAAATGGTCCCCGAGAGGTGAATCTCTGCGTTGGTTTTTCGCGTCTCGTAAACGCCTCCGAAATATATTCAAGTGTTTTTGGTAACTTTTGGCAATTTCTAGAATTTTGAACAGAAGGTTATTCCATTAAATATATTACATACAATGCTGTTCACCAGAGTGCTTCGTCATTTGATTGCCTAATGGCTAATAGTTTAATTTTACCAGTTGATTTTCGTATTTATTTAAACATTAGATTGCCTGTATATTTTTAAGCCTTCACACAAAATTTGACACGAATCGATCATAATCAGCGGTAAGAAGCGCGGTGCAAAGATGGAACCGTCCTGCGCCGGCACAGTCTACCACTCAGGCGGCAACGGCCGGCGCCGGCCGCCGAGCCGCTCCGCCAGGAATGTTTGACTTTACACCGCTATAACTAGAAAAGTTGTGGACCGATTTACCTATTTCTTGCGCGGGAGGATTTGCAATTCGATTTTGGACAGATACTGAAAGTTTGACGCTAATATAATAATTATGGCGTGAGTTATTGGCGATAAACAGGTGGAGTTAGCGAAATCGGCCCCTTCCAACGCCCGTGCTACGTTGCACTACTTGTTGCTATATCATCCAAAGTTATCGTTGGCCCACTCAAATTTTCTCAGCACGTGTGCCTTACGTGTAGTGGAAGACAATATCTAAATTTGAGCAAAATCGAAGGGTACCCATTTTTCACAAATTACATTTTAAGAAATTAATTCAAAATAAAATAAATTTAAAATCACCAAAAAATGTAAAAATTGTCAAATTTTACTAGCATAACTCCTTATGTACCCGTTTCAGTTTGTTTGAAATTAATAGCTTCAAAAATGTTGAAGCTATAGATCTTTCAAGATTGCAATACACGTCCAATTCTGCTCAAAAAGCAGAAGTTTAGCGACTTGTATCTCTGTAGCCCGAGGGCATATGACAAAAACCTTTCACCCTCAGAGGTTTTACCCAATAGCGAATAAGTATACCAACTTTGAACAAAATCGCAGAGGTGACCGATTTTGGCTGTCCCGGTTGACATGGAATGCCCCTACTATATTAACCGGAGGCCACCGTTGGGAGATGCCGCCATAATGGGCGAACCGCTAATGGGGCCGGACACCACCTCGGTCACTGCGCATCTGGGCGCCGCTGTTTGGTTGTTTGGTGTCGTGTACCGAAGGTCGTCCCATAGCAAGTTCCAAGGAAAACAGCGGCTACCACGGGCCATACAGCGCGAGGGCCAACTGCCCTCCGAAAACGATTCAGCTGTCGCCTGTCAACTCAGACTGGCTTAGGCCTTAGAGCAGCTTGAGAAGCATAACAGCAATGGGTCCGTATCAAAGCGTCCAAAACCGCAGCATCCAAAGTACGCAACATCCAAAACCGCAGCGTCCAAAGTACGCAACGTCCAAAATACGTCCAAAATCGGGTTTATAGGGGGCATTCACAAAGTCCAAAACCGAAACATCCAAAACCGCAACGTCCAAAAACGTATCATCCAAAAAACGCAACATCCAAAGACGCAACATCCAAAGTACGTAACCTCCAAAACCACAACGTCCTAGGCCACGACATCCAAGGAACGCAACATCCAAAACCAACCTAACCTAACCTAACCTAACCTAACCTAACCTACTGATTTTTGCCTATCCCTAACCCAACCTAACCTAACCTAACCTAACCTACTGATTTTTGCCTACCGGGGATAAGGAAACCCAACCTAACCTAACCTAACCTAACCTAACCTAACCTAACCTAACCTACTGATTTATGCCTACCGGGGATAAGGAAACCTAACCTAACCTAACCTAGCCTACCCTAACCTAACCAAACGGTTTTGGATGTTGCGTACTTTGGATGTTGCGTACTTTGGATGTTGCGTACTTTGGATGATGCGTCCTTGGATGTTGCGTTTTTGGATACGTTTTTGGACGTTGCGGTTTTGGATGTTTCGGTTTTGGACTTTGTGAATGCCCCCTATAAACCCGATTTTGGACGTATTTTGGACGTTGCGTACTTTGGACGCTGCGGTTTTGGATGTTGCGTACTTTGGATGCTGCGGTTTTGGACGCTTTGATGGTCCCCCAACAGCAATAATGGACGTGCCAATCAGAGCCAGCGGACCCCGCTCAAGTGTTTAATCCAGCAGGCCTCCGAATCAATTCAGCATACCGTGTGGCCGGGGTATGGGGAGCCACTTTACCCCAATACGCTCACGCTCGTCCCTATTTGTTATCTGGGGATGAACTGGCCGAGGAACTGCCCGTGGTCTGGTCCACAACCTTTGCGTATTACCAATCCAAATTGGGTGTTCGATTTCAGCAGATGATTAGGTGATAAACTTATCGATAGTAATTCACTATTTCGGGTTACACGTGAGGAAGCTATGGCAAATATTCTTTCGGTTTTGATTTTTAATTTAGTAATTATATAGGTCTTTAATCGAGTCGTTATACGTCACTTTTTTCCAAACTTAATAGGTGTGTATGTAAGAGACGACCTCGGATTCCAATAGTGGCTAGAACAACCCAGATGAATCACGAAGTTAGCGAGTCAACGGAATGTGTATGAAAGGGGGACCATCAAAGCGTCCAAAACCGCAGCATCCAAGGTACGCAACATCCAAAACCGCAGCGTCCAAAGTACGCAACGTCCAAAATACGTCCAAAATCGGGTATATAGGGAGCATTCACAACGTCCAAAACCGAAACATCCAAAACCGCAACATCCAAAACGTATCATCCAAAAACGCAACATCCAGGGACGCATCATCCAAAGTACGCAACATCCAAAGTACGCAACATCCAAAGTCCGCAACATCCAAAACCGTTAGGTTAGGTTAGGTTAGGCTAGGTTAGGTTAGGTTAGGTTTTCTTATCCCCGGTAGGCATAAATCAGTAGGTTAGGTTAGGTTAGGTTAGGTTAGGTTAGGTTAGGTTAGGTTAGGTTAGGTTAGGTTAGGTTAGGTTAGGTTAGGTTGGGTTTCCTTATCCCCGGTAGGCAAAAATCAGTAGGTTAGGTTAGGTTAGGTTAGGTTGGGTTAGGGATAGGCAAAAATCAGTAGGTTAGGTTAGGTTAGGTTAGGTTAGGTTAGGTTAGGTTGGTTTTGGATGTTGCGTGCCTTGGATGTCGTGGTCTTGGACGTTGTGGTTTTGGAGAT
The DNA here is from genome assembly GCF_019059575.1 of Amphibalanus amphitrite. Taxonomy (NCBI): domain Eukaryota; kingdom Metazoa; phylum Arthropoda; class Thecostraca; order Balanomorpha; family Balanidae; genus Amphibalanus; species Amphibalanus amphitrite. The sequence continues at coordinate 184,612 of NW_024882720.1, read as the reverse complement.
AACGTACTTTGGATGTTGCGTTTTTTGGATGATACGTTTTTGGACGTTGCGTTTTTGGATGTTTCGGTTTTGGACTTTGTGAATGCCCCCTATAAACCCGATTTTGGACGTATTTTGGACGTTGCGTACTTTGGACGCTGCGGTTTTGGATGTTGCGTACTTTGGATGCTGCGGTTTTGGACGCTTTGATACGGACCCGTATGAAATATGAGTGTGGTCCATGATATGTTCACTTATCACTCGAATATCACTCGAAGATATCCCCTTATATTGTAACATTTAGGACTTTGAATCATGTCCAGGTCAACAAAAGTGCCTTGGTTCATACTTCATAGACGTCAGGTTGAGTCGTGAGCTATACGGAGACCGGCGCAGCGAGGATAAATTCCGCAAAAGACCGGAAGGCATCGAAATACAACCAAAGATGAATATATCCTGGTCAATCAGAATAGACAAGACAGCTCATGTCATTGCTGAGACCCGCGTCGTCCGTCGCTCCCCCGTGTTGGGGGGGGGGGGGGAGGGGGCAGTTTTGCCTGGAGGGGACTTGGCCACGCCTAAGGTCTCACTGGACGCACGCGATACGGGTGGATGGTCGGGGCAGGCCGTAACCCGAAGGTCGGATTCCGCTGGCCAATGAGGTGTCAGCCCTGTCCAGTGTCCTGCCTGCTTGCCATTTAATTAGCACCGCTCTGCCAGCTGATTGGCGATTAATTCATAATTTATCCACTGCGCCGGATGGCCATTGGCCGCCTCCGAACTGCAGTTTGCGACCGTCTGAATGTCCCGATTTCAGGGCTAAGTTGCAGTCTGGCCGGCGTCTGTCCCGAGCAGAAACACCATCTGTGTAATGGTGCCCGCCAGAATGAGAAATAGCCGTGTCAGAAAACCGCTCCCTACACACCCGTCAAGACGGAAAATGGCATTAGTAAAAGCTGAAGAGCATACGCAGTCTGTCGGGACAACGAAGGCGGATTGGGGAGCTACAAGCACAGATAGACCTATGAATGAGGCTCGCTGAGTGTGAGGTCATCATCCTGAGTTAATGTAGCGTGCCGCGGGCGTGCTGTGCGCGCAGCAGGCTATCAGGTCACTCGGTCGCCTCTGAGAAGGGAATACGAGCGCCTGGCTCCGTGGGAAACGGGCTGCAATTACCATTACTGGCTTAAGGATGTTCAAAAAGGAAAGACTCATCACTGGAATTATCCTATGTGGTCGCTATTTTTACTGCTGCCAGTGTTATTTATTTATTTTTGTTTTGACATTCACGATAAAGTATCATAACTCGTACATACATGTGTCTCGTCCGTGTTTCATCGTAAATGATCAGAAACTGATGGATCATCTAGCTCCCGAGGGACGCTACTGAAAACGGTCATAAGAAAGTGTGTTGAATCAATACTTCAATCAGTCGCCTAGTGTCGTGCTGAGGCGACCGACTGACGAGTCGGAAATTGATTTGTCGCCACTCCACGAAATGGAGCTGTTAACTGTTCCCCTTAATGACCGAGAGATCTATTAAATCCGGGTTAACAACCTTCAAGGACGAGTTAATCGTTTCTGCAATTGTAAGAGTAACATCATAGCCGTTTTCACGACGGCCATCTGGTACACATTAAATAAATTCATAAAATGAAGTTATTTGCTGTTAAGGAGATTAGGTGCAGATTTGGTCAAATTAGGTGCATTCGCCGGATAGCCCGTCGTGAAAACGGCTAATATCTTTGGTTTTCTTGGGTGTTTTAATTTTGTATATTGAAGGACAGGTTCTACTGCACCACTTCACTGTATTGGCTCGAGCCACAATAAGCGAGCGCTATGCGCACCAGATCAACGCGGGGTCGCCTAAATCAATCTCCCCGCCCCCGGTCGGCGGCGGCCGGCGGCCGGCGCCGGGAAGTAGCCGGACCGCCCCTGCAGCTAGGCCACCCGCACAGCACCGGCGCACGCTGGGCCAGCGGCCCGGAAAAGCGCTGGAAATCATTTGTGATTGAATTGCCGATCTAATTGGCAAGTAAACGTACTACATTCAAAGTGGGGCTGCAGTAACTCATGATACTGATGCAGCAACACTGTAAGGCTCTTCAACTTTCAAGCATACAGTTGAGCATTGTTAAGTGTAGGGGAGGGTGAGGGAAGATGCTCAGGGGTTCGTAATGTCATATATTATTCAAAAATGACGCCCGGAAAGCAAAAACTTGGTTTCAACGGAAGCCGACATCATTTTTTTTCATAAAATGTCACTTTCGTGCTTGAAATGTGATAGTTTTTTTTTTGCTATTAATCATGCTCCTGAAGTAGTGCAAGGGGGCATCTTACCTCAGAGGGTGGGAAAGACGCCCCTGGCGGGGGGGGGAGATGCCCCTCCTGAGTAGGTTTAAGTGGCATAAATGGGCACGTGAATTGCCTGAACGAATCAGTTCCCTTCTAGCCTGTGGTAGACACTTTAACGCCATCGTAAGGGCCCTCAAAAATCGTGAGGGTCTTCAGAGGTCATCGTGGGGCCATTATAGTCCAGTGCGGCCAAACAAGCCTCCGTGGTGGCGTTCAAAGACCGTTGTGGGGCCCTTAACGGCCTTCATGAGGCTTGATGGCCCTCAAGATCATCGAAGGGACATCAGATGCCAGTGCGGCCCGTGGAGCCAGCGTGGAAGCCCTCCAAAGATGCTGTGAGGGGTCTCGAAGCTATTAATGGGGCCCATAGAGGCCGTCGTGAGGGCTCTCAGAGTCAGATGCCGCCTACAAGTCGGCGTATGGCCCGAGAGAGTCTCGGGCCCGAGAGACCGGCATGGGGAGCAACTGACCATATTGCACTCTCAATAGTCCCAAATCGCCTCTTGTCTCTCACCACAAGCATGTACTAAATGATTCGACAGGTTTCTTGAAGGGCAGCGTACGGATTTAGGGGGCATCTTTTCCCAAGGTACCGAATTGACAATCAGCACAATTTGTTAGCACTAAAACTAAACCCTGAACCAAACTGGTTGGGACACAGTCCACGCATGTGAATGCATCACAACAATAGCAAAGTGCATGAAAATTGTTCACCTATGATATTCATGTTTTGACACCAAAATATTTTCTTTTTGAAATCAGCAAATATCAAACATGCAGCCACCAGCCCACCGTTGCACAGCTGAGCTAGGCAATTTTTAAGCAGCAAACAATGAAGGTTTCCGCTTTACGCTAAGAGCATTAATTTCCAGGTTCTATTTTTTGAATCGCCATTAGGGGGGGAGGGGTGGGGCGTCTTTCCCAGCCTGGGTATCTTACCCCACTCTCCCCTATGGTGTGAGGTAGAACGAGTCCCTATTCGAACTGTCTATACATGCATACATGCTTGGCTAGTAAGAATGTATGTTTATGTATGCATACACCCTCGTGCATACACGCATGCATACACCGAGAGAGAGAGAGAGAGAGAGAGAGAGAGAGAGAGAGAGAGAGAGAGAGAGAGAGAGGGAGAGAGAGAGAGAGAGAGAGAGAGAGAGAGAGAGAGAGAGAGAGAGAGAGAGAGAGAGAGAGAGAGAGAGAGAGAGAGAGAGAGAGAGAGAGAGAGAGAGAGAGAGAGAGAGAGAGACCGAATAAGCAGTGTCGCTTAATCCCACAGGAGACAACTGCCGAGCAAAGGAAAAAAGGGTATCTCGCAAAACTTCAGGGGAGCTGAAGAACGATTTCTGGCCTTCTATGTCTATTTATTCACGTTTAGAGTAGTGCTTGGTTGATTTTTTACCACCATTCCATCACTTCACGCCACGGTGTGGTGCGTACTATGGTACCTTTTGTGGCGGCCGAGACAAATAGATAAAAATGATATAATTATATTGAGACAAAAATAAAGAACATAACAGTTTGAGAGTAGGCCGCACACTGAACTAAAAACAATTTCAAACATCGACGTTGACTCGGTTTTCTGAGCATAAAAAGAAATATTGTTTTTCACGCGCGCAGCAACAATGACAAGAAAATAAACATGAATCAAATAAGGCGTGATAAAATAAGAACAAAGACCTCTAAGAAAAGGAAGTACGAACTCGCCACAATACTCCCCGCCCCAGAGCGGAGCTAGAAAGTAAGGTAAAGTAAATTGCTAACAAAAATCGATCACAAATTGTCAGCCAGAATGGGCGCAGACCAGCTCTTATTAATGGCGGCACAGCGCCTGCCGCGTCGGACGGGAGCGGCGATAAACCGGCGCACCCCGGAAACTCCGGCGACGGCGACTTGCGACTCGCTGACTTGTGTTCTGCGTTTCGCGGCGACGTATAGGTTCATGTCGTTGACGAACGCTTGGGTATGTAGATAGGTAGGCATGAAGATAAGAAGCACCGCGGTGGAGCAGGCGGCGTGGCTCAGCGCGGCCTGGATCCACCTTGGTTAGGCCACAAGTCAGCGGAGCCGCTCTTGGGAGAAGCGAGCTTGAGGTCGGTGCGCTGGTATCAGCCGGTGCGGAGGGAGGCGGCGCGGCATGGGTGCGGCGCGGCCCGAAACCACCGGCGATTCTTCAAGTGATCGTTTCTGGTCGATAATGGTTCTTGTTGCATGATAAATGTATATCGTATTTCGCTTTCGTTTCGATGATTGACACTTCCTCGTTCTTATTCTTGATGTCGCGTCGAAGGACAGACGTCGACATCGAATAGATAAATAAAATCTTGGTCAATAATTTACTGTTATAAGATAAAGAACATCACGTCGGGGTCATCAATGTGGCGGCCGAGACAAATAGATAAAAATGATATAATTATATTGAGACAAAAATAAAGAACATAACAGTTTGAGAGTAGGCCGCACACTGAACTAAAAACAATTTCAAACATCGACGTTGACTCGGTTTTCTGAGCATAAAAAGAAATATTGTTTTTCACGCGCGCAGCAACAATGACAAGAAAATAAACATGAATCAAATAAGGCGTGATAAAATAAGAACAAAGACCTCTAAGAAAAGGAAGTACGAACTCGCCACACTTTTTATATTTAAAATATGTATATGGTGTAAGTTATGCTAGATAGCGTTAATTGCCTTAGTATCAGATCCATACGGCCGCTCCCATGCAAAGGAAAAAAGCGGTAAGTCGTCGACAAATGATATGCCGCTTTTTTTCCTTTGTGAAGTGAATAGTGATACTTATTAACACACGTTTCAAACACCGGAAAGAGATTAATGGTAGAATGAATGAATGAATGAATCATTGAATGAATGCTAGAACGTAAGCAGGTTGTATGACAAAATTATACTTAATGGCTGTATTTCCTGGATTTATACTTTGTACAAGCCTAAGCATAATATGCAATTTCGCTCGTCCGTCTTGGTGCAACTGGGTGGCAGAGCCGGGACACTTCAGCAGCTATCCAGGGTCAGCGAGCTCCGAACAACGGCGGTCGTCTACACAACTTATATTGTTGGGAAGTTCATCGATGAGTGACGGCTCAAATACAGCAGTCACGTAGTCTATACCTAGCTAAAAAAAAAAAAAAATGGTGACACTGGCCTAAATTTAAAAACACATTTCAGGAAAGGCCACTCGTTATTGCAGATATGCAGAAATGTAGGTAACGGTAGGTAGCTAACACGCCACATAAGACAAGCCAATGGACCACAAAATGGGAACAGTGCGCTCCGCAGTTATTACAATACGGTTGAAATCAAAATACAACATCAAGGTCATCAATGAAGTAATACAGCCACCACAAAGTCATCGTCCAAACGTAATGTTGGAGCTTGCACAACAGCGCCCACGCTGAGCCAATGTTCTGCCACTCGGCTAATCCTGGTGCCCTAACCATTCATATCACGAACGTTCCTGCCCTCAAGCTGGAGCCAGAACGCCCTCTTGTGTTTAGGCATGAGCGGGGCTAGCCCTGACACGAGCTTTGCGAGCTTATCTGGTTTATGCCTCTCGGAACGCCTCGTTTGACCGGCTGCTCAGTCGCATCGAAGGTGACTTTCATCACGTCGTAGGCCTTCCATGATGTGCTCGTGTGGTTTCCTTCATGAAGAGCCTCTGCTCTCCGCGACTGGCCTGCATGCACTTGACCTTTTTCAGCATTGGTCGGAGGTCTTCGCCAGCCAACTTCTTGAGCCTGATGGCACTGACTCCACTACTGATGTCGTGGAAGTCGATGGCGGCCATCGTGACGACGTCCGACGCTTGGGCACATGCGTGGACGTAGTCGTGAAAGTCGGACACCCCCCTCTTTTCTGACAGACTTGTTCATCACCTGGTGAACCGCGTCGGCGGACACGCTCGTATGTCCCTTTTCGAGGAACTTCAGGGTCGCAGTTTCCAGTTTTAAGTCTTCGTGGCGCACAAGCTGAATGAGGGCCATCATCAAGACCCAGTTCTTGTTATGGGCAGTGCAGTTCTCTACCCAGAATGTCATGGCCGCTGAGTCGTGATGGCGTTCACAGAAATTGATGAATGTTGACGCCACATCTTGGGCGTCTCGTCCCGTGACACCCTCGTGCCACGTGATGCTTGTCGCGCGTCGTACCTCGCTTCCTCCCAGTGACGAAAAAGTTTCATGGTATGCAACCCCCTCCAAAGTCATATGGCAGCATGGGCGTGACTTTTCCTACTAGCCCATAGGGTTGCGTGTTAAAAGGCGACTTTTCGCACTCTGTTAACAAGGTCTGGTGGTGTGGGCACACACATTTAAAGTATGTTAAAAGATAGCTACAACATTTTTATTTCCATTTTCGGGATGAAAAGTTCAAGCCCATGCAACCGTCTTGAAGATATTCGTTCTTATATGACTCCATGTTTTTGACACATCGGAAGGTGCTGTGTTCGAATCTCGGACAGACCAAAACTTTAATCGTTAATGTGCGGCAAACCATGGCTGCAAAGCAAAGTAGGGGTGAGCGCGCTGGTGATGGAGAGTTGTTAGTTGGCATACCTGACCTTTCATTCAAGCCGGCTTTTGTGGCACCAACCTCATTTACAGGTCAGGTCAGGTCACTGACCTATGACGTCATAAGTGAACCTCTGCACGGTCTCGAAAACGTTGCAACATCGCAACTCCATCAATGCAAGATCTATCACAGCCCACAGGTAGATGAAACTTACAGAACTTATCAAACTCCCTAATTCTTAAAAGTTGTTAAGTTCAGATTTCTCCTAAGGGTCACATAAGGTCAAATCGGTTAGGTGATCTAACCATTATAAACCAATGGGGGAGTATAGAGTTATTTTGGCGCCGACAGTGATCTTAGACGGGAAAGATACGAATGGACTCAGAAAGACCTGCCGAATTGAATAATGTGCAACTTGACCTCATCATGAGGTCATCCCCTGACCTGATCTTGGACGGAGGTCAACATCATTAATTGACCTCACCCATACAAAAAAGAATATTCGACGTGGCTGAGCATGACGAACACGATGGTGTCAAAATTGCAGCTCTGCTACTATTTTTGGCGACCACCGACCAATCTATCTACTGGCATGCGTATGCTAGTGCTTTTATTATCTAGGTATAGACGATGAACACTGAACACTTATATATGCAAACATGCCACTTTGGGTTACAGAGTAAGTGGTTCCCAATCGTGCATATTACATGTTCCACATATCACATTACCGCTCGTTGCAATGGAAATAAAATGGGTGGTTTTGGTGTTTTTCCTTACATCATATACGAATTAATGCAAATAAACTTTGGCTCGTTGCAACTAAACTTTGGTATTGAAAGATGTCATGGTGTCACACTAAACATTGACCACAGGATATCACGTATCAATCAGTAACATTCAACTCATTACTTCAGATTCAACTCATTCAGCATATTCAGCTTCTGTTCAAAACCACTTTCTTTGATCTGAAAACGTGGTTCGTCGTTATTTTTTGTTTTTATATCCAGCACAATAATGTTTTATGGAAGTAATGCAACGTGGTCTTTTTTTATGTACCTTAATTCTTCCACGATCATGCGGGAACACTAGGTCTCGTCGCTGTCGGACGGTCAGTTCCATTGGACGTCGTCGTTGACCCGCGGTCAGCCGGGGCGGGAGTGTGACGCGAGATTGCGGCAGCGACTAACAGGGTTAGCGGCCGGCGGCCGGCGGCCGTGATGGATGCAGAGTAGATAGGGAGACAGCCACCGCCCCGAGTCGCCGTCCGAGGCGCCCATTTATCTGGCTCCCGATGAGACGGTCCGGATGGGTCGGCCGCTGTCTGCGAGAACTGCGATATAGCTCGTCTCCGTCCAGTGGCGGTGTATTGTCCCAATCTAAGGGAGTGGGTACACCCTAATTACCCCGGTGATGTGGCGCTGATTGCTGTGCACCGGAGGCGGCCCGTCGAATGCCGCTGGCTCTCGCCTCTGCGTGGCAATATCAGGGAGATGGAGTGGCGTCGTTTGGCACCGGTATCGCGCTGCGTGCTAATGTTCCGCCGCCGTCATCGATTCTCAGAGAATATGATGTACGCCTGCATGTGCCACGCCTTGGGCCATAGCGGAATGTGCTGTTGCCAAGTGGACAGCGCCAGGCCCATGTCACTCCACTTTTGATGACATCATATGGGAGCCTCAGGACAATAATGGCGCGGCGCGCCACAATCGCTTCAAAGCTACTTGCCAACAGTTGCCATTTTTGAAAATATTATTTTGAAATAAAGTTCCAAGTTATGAAAATATTGTAATTAAGTTGTTGGATAAATCGATACCATATCTAAAAACTTACTGAAAAATGATTTATTCATAGTAAAAATATAAGCTCGATGCGTTTTTACGTTGCTTTCCTGCAAATGCAGAGGGTTTTTAAATCGTCTATATCTTCAAAACCGGCCATTTCTTAGCATATTGCTGCTCTTTTTTATCGCAAGAAAATTAGTTGGACTTTCCAACACTGAGAAAACAGTGTCCCGATTTTCGGGCTCAGAGACCAGTTTTCGGGCTAATGTACCATATTCAAAACAGACAGCACATTTCGAGAATACTTTCTGAGCTAGCGCCACATGGGCTCATACGATCCCTTAAATCGGTATCATTGATCGCAGAAACAGAGCTCAGTCAGTACCCATTATCGGTGTCAAGCTCTAAAACTAGTCTCACTATGATACCAGTTTTCAGCCTGATCCCCATTTTCGAGCTCACCTGATTCCAGTTTGAGGGCTCAAATTGTGTGGTGAAGCCAATATTAGGGCTCACGTCATCGCTTTTCGGGGCTTTGGTAAAAGCTGGATTGCGTCAGCTGGCTGGCCAGCTGGCGACGCACGAAAGGTATTTAATTTTAGATATACCTAAGCGCGGTAGTAGGATGGACATAAATATTTCAAATGGCTTTAAATGAAAAATTGATTGGTAAATATTCATTCTTTTATATCTAGCATTGATATGTAAGAAGCTCTGCTAGCGCCACCATACGGCGCCAGCTGGCAAAAAATCCAGTTAATACCAGAGCCCGCTTTTCGTCCGATGCAGCCCCTCCTCCCCCCTCCCCCGTGTCCAGCAGCTGCGAATAAGACGAAGCCGCGGACAAACTTTTTTTTTTTGCTCGGCCAGCCTAGCGCCAGTCTCGAGCGGTGGGACAGTTAACCGGCAATTTTGGCCGGGATGCAAAAGTTACGTTAAACCGGTTTATGTTAACCCGGGAGCAAATAACAACGTGGGAGCCTATCTTAGGTGTGGCAAAGCTAACGGATTACTTACTTGTTGCCGAGGTGCCCAAAGAAGGTACTGGAACCGAAAACACAACATTGGTTCATGTATTTATTAACATTCATACACACAGTCATACTTGTGCAAGGTGTCAGTGTTCGGTTGTGGGGTGTAATAGCCAGGGAAAAAGTTCTATGAACTGAAAAACCCGGCGCCTATTACTTCGCAACATGGTTGTGTATTCAACATGAACTGCAAGGAGTGCAGACGACATTGCCTGTGCTAACTTAACGTCTCACGGGCAGCGCCGCGCTCTGACACCTTGGTCCCAGAAGCGGCGGCGTTTCTGACCGCAAATCGCCGGAGAGCCGGTCGACGCCGTTGAGGGGACTGAGCAGGCCGCTGCCAGCTCCACCCTCACGTCCGTGCGGCGCAGCTCGGTGTGCGGCGGCGGCTCATCGCGCGGGCCGCACCCGTCCGTCCGCTGCACGAGCCGCTTTTCGATCCGACAGCGCAACACCGGCACGCCATTGTGCTGGCTGAGCGGCGGCAGCGGCACGTAGGCAACAAAACAGTAGAAATCGATGGGCCTGGATCGGCGTTGCCAGCAACGCCGGCAGCGGCGCGGCGGGAGGCGCCAGTGCCGCCGTCGGGGACGTGTGCCCTTCGCTGCGCTCATTCGAGTTGGCCGGCCGGCCGCGCGGCGTAGTCCTTTTGACACGGTGCGAGAAGAGCCGGATGAAGGTGGACTTTTTATTGGCGTTGCTGGTGCTCACGCCGCCGGCGTCCAGTTTGGGCGGCAAGTCCGAGTACCAGGAGTCGGACAAGTCCCGCGCGAACGCCGCCAGCCGGTCGTCGTCACTGCTGGCGGCGGCCCGCCGACGGCGCTGCCTCAGAATCGGACGAGTCGGTGGTACTGAGCACCTCGCGGGACGGGTAGCTGGGAGTGGGCCGGCCGCGGCCCCTGCCAGGCCGCGCCACCTTCACCGGCGCAGCCGCCTTCAAACTGCCCTTGCTGGGCGGCGGGTTGGTCGGCGGAGGCGGCAGCGGTGCCTCGACGTCAGTCCGAGTCGCTGTCACTGGGCGGCCGCCGCGGAGACGGCTTCTGTTTGACCCGCAGCCGGCCTGGGCCGGCTCGGCGCCCTCGGCCGGCGGCGCGCGCCGTTTCGAGCGTTTCACCTTTTCACTGTTACTCTCGCCTGGTCCTCAGCGTCGAGCGGCTCGGCGCTGTTCGGTTTCATGTGGCCCATGCTGCTGGGAAACTCGGGTGGGGACAGCTTTCTGACTGGAGTGCCGTCGAAGATGGAGGAGACGGGGGTGCTCGCAGAGTCCTTGCCCAATGCCCATGATAGAGCCGAGGCTCCACTGGACGCCCAGCTTAATCGGGCTATCGCCGCCCTCCTTCTATGGTGGATTCTTCGGCCCCCTACAGCCACTAGGGCCATCATATACTCCCAGATGGCGGCACCTAGGGGATGAGGGGGGGGGTGTCTGGGCCACTTGTCCACCTCGTGGCGTCGCCAGCGACGCCTGCGAGTCGGAGCAAATGATTATGGGGTCTTCCTCGAAGGACGGGTGCTTCAGGAGATGTTGCTTTGCCGTTTTGGGCGCCACCATCTCAGATCGGTAAATGGAGCAAATCCTCCCCGCCGCCTCCCGCAGTACCAATGTTGTACTGTCTGGGTGCTCGGTGAGGACCCCAGCGCCGCCTTCCTATTACCCCCCCGGTCGCAGACCCGTCGACCCAGGCCCACGTCGCACGCTGGGGGAGCGCTCCCAGTCACGCCTCCGCAGCACTCCTCCTCGCTGTCGCGGACGCCCCGATCGGCAGCAGGTCCAGGTGGACCGTGACGCCGTCTGTTGGCGTCTACGGGGGCAGTCTCGTGGATAAGCGCGCCTCGGCGGGCAGCGCCACTCCAGTGGTCCCACACCGCTCCCCCGCGCTCTCTCCAGCCGGTCACTGACTTCAGTCACGGTTGGGGGGGGGGGGGGCTTCCGCCACGACGCGGCGGGTCCTCCGACGGGAGGGAGAGCGCCTTCGCCAGTAGGCGCGATGCCAGCGCATCCCTCCTCATCTCTCCATCGGCACGACGCCCGCCTCGGCCCTCACGGCGAGTCTTGGAGCATGGAAATCGGGCAGCCAGTGATGACTCATGCCACCATCAGCATCTCCGCCTCCAGGACGCCAAGATGTGTGGCCGCAGCCGCAGGCAGCCACGCCGACCCCGCTGCCCGCATGCCCAAGTAGTCTCGAATCGCTGACACCTCTCCTGAAACAAGAGTGGTGTCGTAAACTTAAACCCTTTGCTGGAGCCCGCCAGCCGCGACAACACCGCCACACCAATTTTTGTGACCCCGGAACTTCCGTCCCGAGCCTTATTTCACGGCACGATGCTACAGTGCGCTACACGTATTGTGGTATTCAGCTTCCATGGAAACATCAACTAATTTGGACGCTCAAACATGGGAGTCAGGAGTGGTTAAGGCCCAGAGCGTTCTGTCTGGTTTATAAAACCTTGGCCAGCAGATGTAAACGTGCTTTTTGTATAAGTGGCTTAATTTTGACGCAAAAGGGCACTAACCTTCGGCGCAAATAATGCAGAAATTTCAGCGCAAATTGCAAAATAGCTTGCGCCGAACTTCGGCGCATGACGGCTTCACGGGCGTCCGGCGTACCATATGGATGTTTTCCAGTTTGGGCTGCAGGTTTTAGCTCTAGGTTTTAGACTGTAGGTTTTGGGTTGGGTTGGGCTGGGCTGGGCTGGGCTGGGCTGGGCTGGGCTGGGCTGGGTTGGGCTGGGCTGGGCTGGTTGGGGTGGTTGGGTTGGGTTGGATTAGGTTAGGTAAGTTTAGGTTAGTTTAGTTTAGGATAGATATGAATACCTATTTTTTGTAAGTTGAATTATTTTTTTCATTTTGTAGCATCATATGCCTTCCATCTTTGAACTGCCATATTCAAGCACCAGAATAAGTATGGACTTGAACCTTTTCCAGTCTGGATGCCTGTATGGAAGTTGTGCAAAATCATGCAGTTGAAGGTATTGTAACCACAAATAAGAGCTCATGACTCAAGTCTCAACTTGTCCATAATTGGTTGTCTTGATGTATACTTGTAGACCCTTCCTCTTACTTGGCACACAGGCATGGTGTCACAGTGTTCTAAAATTGGATTTCAATTGGGTGTCCCAATAAAAAAAAAATCTGAAGACAAAATGAGATAGATTTAGTCTTTCCGCAAAACTGCATAATGCCATTTTTACCTCAGATTTTGTCAGAACCTTCACAGGATCTGAAATGAAATGATGTAGAGTAGATGCATCAACTGTCAAGTCATGCGTAACCTGGCAGCTGGCTGTTGAATCAAACTTTTGACATATTTTTTTTTTAGCAAAGATGAAATAAAGCCACTTGTCATATTTTTAGGATGAAAACATTTTCCCCATCATGTGTGGTTATTCACCTAAAATTCTGAAACATGGAACACTGTCATACCAGCATTCCATCATGTCAACCAGCATTCCGCAGCAGCATATTTACGTCTGGACAACGAGTTGCGTTGGAGAGGCCGAAAATAGTGGCGATTTCAGGACCGCAAGAATGGACCGTCATTGGAATGATTCTTTTTTAAACCGTGCACTGTTTTCGGCCGGAATTTAATAGTTACTACAAAATATTTTGTAATTACGTTTCCACCAAGAATGAATGCCATCAGGGCTAAATTTTTAATACTATTGCATTTTGTCAAGAAGCATATAGTGCTGTTATATTGCAGTTTTAGCGCGTTTGTTACAAAATATGAAGCGAATAATCGTCAGTGTAATTCATCAACAGTGCCAGAAGACTATATATGGCCTTGGCCAGAAGTTAACTTGAGGGAAAGCTATGCTAATTGCTCTTGTCCATCCACTAAAATTTGCTTTAAAATTTGCTTTATTTTGCTTTGTGTATTCCTAAAGGAGAGGGAACTATTTCATTTGTGCCTTCATGTCAGAATTGAAGGTGGATCATTCATCATTATATTTTCAACGCAGTTTACAAACAAGCATTTGGTCTTTCTCGTTTATAAGCAGTGGCTAAGAAAAGGTTGATCAATCCTGAAATTCAGTCATCGTACCTCAACTTGGCAGCAAGATCCCCCAAGGACAGAGGATATATTGTATACATGTCCTGTAAATCAAAACAAACAAGCATTTGGTCTTTCTCATATATAAGCAGTGGCTAAGAAAAGGTTGATCAATCCTGAAATTCAGTCATCATACCTCAACTTGGCAGCAAGATCCCCCAAGGACAGAGGATATATTGTAAACCTGTCCTGTTAATCAAAACATTTTTGTGCCTTCAAAGGCTTAAGTAATCTGTGGTGTGTTCGGAGTTAGGCTATATGGCCGTTTTTGTTGTATGTTTATGTGGAGATTGAATATAACTGTGACCCTGTGCTTGTTTGTATACTTACGGTCAAACAGGGAACAGCACATTCACATAACATACTCTACTCACCTAGCACCTAACTCATAGCTGTACCCTGCAGGATCTGTACTTGTTCATGTCTCGAGCATTATAACAAAGCACTAAAGTAGCTTAGTAATCATTTCCCACATTTTCTGAGCATCTAACATGACATACAGCAGTGCAGAGCAGCTTCAGAGAAGAAACACTTTAAATGCACAGACTCACACCAGCCACCCAATGAGCCAGTTCCTCTGTTTCTGACTGTTTCCCTGGACACAGCTTGGCAATGTGAGCTAACTTTTGGCAAGTTGAAGGTTAGCAGGTAAGATTGAGTTAGGGTGAGTACCTACCTATAACTGGGTGCTACTGCCATGCAGGTCTTGGGTAGGCTGCAAATATGTGTGATGATTGAGGTTAGGTCAGCTGTCAGGTTAGTCAGGTTCAGGTATGCTCATTGCTCAGGTCACATTTTTATGGACATTTGGCAATTTAAAAAACTAACAATCTGATCTAATCTAACCCAACTAAACATACACAACTACTGACTATAGGAACTGAGCACCTACCTACTTGTGCCTACATCTCATACCATGTCAAAGTAGAGTTCATTGGTGGAAGATTACCCTCAGTACTTTTTATCCCAGCCCTGTGAAGAAAACTAATACTTCTAAGCTCTGAGTCACTGCTGGCCATCCACAGGAAGAAATGCTGAGACTGAGAGCTTTGCAATTGTATATTGGACCAATAATGACTAGACTATCACGAATGACTAGGAACACATAATATGATCACATCGTTGCATGGATTGTCACATTGACAATTTTACTACAATCCTTTTTTAAAGGGACCCTCCCACCTTAACATTAGATTTGAGTTGAGATAGCCAAATTGGTGGCCATGGCCTGAAAATACCGGTTTGGGCACTCACAACATCGAAAAATGCTTTAATTCGGAGATATCGAATTTCAAACTTGCAGTTTTCGGATTCTAAGGGGCTAATGCATTGGTATGCCCCCTTAGAATTTGTGACGTCAGCGGAGATCTAACTATTTTAAATCTTTTACTAAAACGTTTGGTAGCACGCGGTGGTATATGCTGCTTTGCGCGCAACAAATGCCGCACTTTCAAATAAAGTCGCTAGGAACAGCAGAGATCCCAAAAAGTAAACAAAAGTAAAAGTCTAATATCTTGAAAACCGGTGAATATTTTTCGATGAAATTTGGTAGATATTCGTTTTTGCTCTTTCTGAACCGAGCGACATCACTTTCATGCCAATTCATTAACTTTTTTGAAGGTGGGAGGGTCCCTTTAAAGAAATACAGTGATGATGATTAACATCAAAATCAACATAAAGTGGATTTAGTGATCCAAGCTTTCTCCTGGCCAGTAGCAATGGAATGATCGCATGTTTCATTTGCCAGACACTGAGTACCTGATGCACATTACAATCTGCATAGCAACTAAGCATAGTAAAACTGCCCAAGTCCATTCATTCTAGATTTTAACTTGATAGTTAGCACTAATTTATCTTGCTGTTGTAAGTTATCATTCAATATTCATACCAATACATCAATATGCGCTCATCAGTCAACATTTTCTGGCATGATCCTGCTCAGCGTGCCCTTCAGTATTGCTCCAAGGTCTGCAATATTATAGCTTGTTTTTGGACAATAAGCTCTTTTAATTTTACTTTTCCTTGCTGATATATGAGCCCGATCAACTTACGTTTATCAATCAAAATTTCATAACTTGTTCAACTTGATATTGATATTGCTCAGTAGTCAGGACCTCTGTCAGCCTCCTGGATACTTCAGATTGTTTTCAGTCAACATGCTTCTTAAATATGATATAAGTCAATCTTAAGGGATTCAAAACATCCAACAAAACGACGTACAAGAGCAAGAAAACCACCAGATAAACTAAAAAATGGCCTTGGAACAGAGCCAAGTTGTGTGCTCCATTTGTTTGTTTACAATGATTGTAGTGCTGGATGTATTTTTAGGACTCTGAACGTCGGCTTACAAAAAAATGAAACGTTTTTACAAAAGTTGTAAGGCAAGTAATATTTATCTGAAAGAACTAAAATATTCAAAAGCCAAACACTATGAAATACATGAATCGGAACGAAAAAGTAACCAAAAAATCCAGCCTAATCACCGGCTCCTAAAACTGCAACACAATCAGCACTTTTCCCCGCAACTCGTTGTCCAGACGTAAATATGCTCCGCAGCATGGTAGCAGAAGCAGCAGCATGTTATAAGTATATGAAAGATCCAAATAGGTTGTAGGTTGGTAGGTATTGGTACTAAATTTAACTTAATAGGTTAGTAGGCAAGGTTAGGATTAATTTTAGTTGAGCATCAAGATAACCATTACGAACAAGTAACAAAATCCTTACCTACCCTTGAAAGCATTGCTTCAATCACATCATCACGAAGAACCAGACAAAATTTTTGCACATTCTTACACTATTTGACATCCTGAATCCAGATATGATGCTTTCATGTGGCGCAAATACAAGAAAAACGAATAATTAAACCCGTGCGTATTCGTATCAACGGCGCCACAATTGTAGATCAGACCTTTTCTGAACAAATGCCACCACAATTTTAATTGATAAGGGATTAAAATGGCATGAGCATCAACATCTTGATTTTTTCTAAAAGATAGCGATAACTGATAACTAATAACTTACCATTCATTTTGAAATCACGGCGGTAGGTACACCAACACATGGCACTGAAAACAGCAAAAGACGGAATGGCGGAATGTCGTATGGAGCCCTAAAACGCAGCTCGAATTGAGCCCGAAAAGGAAGACGAACTGATGCCGCTTTCGGGGCTAATGTACTTTGAGCCCGAAAAGGGCGCCTAACTGATCCCGATTTTAAAATCATACAGATTTGAGCCCTGTTTTGGCACTCATATGAGCCCTTATTCAAAAATGTTCTCAAAGTGTTTTCTGAGTGAATGACATCAATGGTTGAGCGATATGTGTAAAGTGTCACCAACAATCTTCAAATGAAGTTAGTCATTTTTACGTTGTAAAGGAATGGAGTACCCCTTTCGAGCATCAGGGGTGACGTCACTCAGGATCTGTCTCTGATTGGTCGGCGGGGGAGTGACTGTACCTTCTATAGATGGCCTTGGACAGCGCTGGGCGGACTGTCTCAGAATCCTGAAAATGGTAGTGCTTCTGCCCCTTGTTTCCAAGATAATCGTCCATGTTAATTGGTACTTCCATAAGGCTACTGGGAAGCAGTGACCGATGTCATCAACGGCTGAAGTCCCGGTGATGTGGCGTGAGACTGGCCAGGTCAAAAGCAGACTATCTGGTGCGGGAAGTCGCGCACCAGCATGCCGGACAGTTGCGGGGGGGGAGGGGTGATGGAAGATGTGCCAACTGCACCAACCCTCTGTGGGTGAGCAGAGGTCCTCCCGGTGACGCACGCTCACAGTGATGGCGCTCGTTTGCTCTATCAGCAGTAACCGGCCATCGGTCGCACATCTCAGCGGTCACCCGCTGGTGGTGGGGCCAGCTCCCGGCGCGGCCCCCTGTGAAACGTTCCCGCTGACTCGCACAGGGAGAGTCAATGGGACGGCGGGCATTACCGGGCACTACTCGCCGTAGTCTATTTAAATGAATAGATAATCGGTGAAAATGATATAAAGTAGTATACAAACGTCGAGTAACTCTTTGTCGGAGCCCTATGGTGCTCGTTTTTAGGTGGTAAACCATCGGCACATCGCCGAGGAGTGATATGACTAATAAAATCGCTCTCAGAAGTTCTATCTTTTGAGACACGGCGACATTTACAACGTTGATCAGTTTTGGAAAATAGCATGTCTGATCTAGGCCCAACCAATCACTGGCGGAGCATATTTACAGTGGCTCCAAAATCCAATCAACGATAAGTGTTGGAACTGCAGCCTCCCAAAAGGGTTGTCTCATAATGTGTCATGTGAGTCAATAATTTTGAGACGTTTTGGTGGTTAAACGTCTGAACAATCCGACTTGGCTTAGCAGGCGGTTTTGGAGGAAGTTCTGACTTTGGTCTGAAGTCGTGTGATAATAGGAGTCGGCTGTTGAATTTCTGTATTATTATGCATCAGTACACATGAGACACTTAAATTTCATTTCAAAATCTTCAGGCAATTGACTGTCAATTTTGTCTCGTAATTTTGTGCATACCTTTCTTTAACCCGCGCCCCACTGGGGGGGGGGGACTATTCATAGCGCCCTCTTCTTTTTCTGCTATAACTTCTAAACCGCTACACGTATCGACGCGAAACTTTCAATACCTTTGGCTACATCCATTTGACACCTTATGTCAAAATATTATCTTCGTAGCTACCATGGATCGGCCGGAAATGACGTCAGAGTGACGTTATGTTCGGCCGATTTGGACGCAAAATATTGAACTACGGCAATTGCTCTTAAGATCTCATTTTTTTAGCTAGATCCCTCAGAATACACTGCTATCAAACTGCTAACTCATATTTTTAGAATTTTGAAATTTTGAAAATTGTATGCATTAAATTTTAAGATTTATATTTTTTCTTCCCAAACGTTTTTGAGTTTTAGAAAAACGGAACCTATGTGATAGAACACATGCCCATGGTATACTCTAGCAAGTTGTAGCCAGATATCTTTGAAAATACTCAAGCTATACGCATTATAGTAAATATTTCACTATTATAAATTTTCAAGCTATTTTTCTAGTGCGTGTGTGACATCGTACAGCAATAAAAATAGCACCGTCGTACTCCTGAGCTCAAACTGCATCTGATAGACACCTTCTTCGTTGAAAAATTAACTTTGAAATGTGACCTTTTTACCTGGAAGTGACCTGACCTCATCTATATTCAGCTGAAAATGACCTCAAATGACACAGGCGACACCGAATTCGAAATATATGGCCTAAATGGACCATAAGACATGTGTCACGTGACCGATCCACGATATAAGATTTCCCTGAACTGTGACGACCTGACGTACACCTGAAAATCAAAGTACAGGTTTGGTACCCTCAGGGTATCTAAAGCATCTATTCACTAGTGTCTAAACCAAATATGAGCCTGATCCGACGAATAAGCCGGCGGCCAGAGCCTAAAATGTGAACGAGCCAAATATCGATAATTTTTACTTCGACCTGACCTGTGACGTCATCAGTGACCTTGAGGTCAGTAAAATTAAGCCTCCTTCGACAGCTTTTTTCCGGGGCCATCAGATGCCGTTTAAATTTTGACAATCGGCCCAATGGTTTCGGAGTTAGGGGGGCTACGAATAGCCCCCCCCCTCCCCGTAGGGCGCGTTATGCGCAGACCCCAGTGGGGCGCGGGAAAAAAGTTGTGTTAGTATTTCAGTGGAATGTCGTTAAATACCTTCTTTCTTACAAGTGATCCGTTTTCAAAAGCTTTCATGGCTCAAGATCCAAATAAGACGGTGAAATCAATTGATGCTGGAATGTAGATATGAATTTGGCGTGGCGTCGGCGGTGTGTCGATCGGCGACTGTGAGGACCGGCGGCGTCCGCTATTGACCGGGGTCGTGAGAGCCGGAGGACGGCCGACAGACATTTCTCACAGGAGCGGCGGCGAGTTGTGGCGCGACCAACACGGCCGACGGCGCACCATTAGTAAGGGGCAGATAAAGCCCCAGTCCCACGCCGCCATAGACGGTGAATTAATCCCATCGCGTCAATGGCGCGGCGTCCGTCGGGCTGGCAGCCCGCCGTGCGGCGCCCCCGCCCCGCCCCGGTGTAGGGATGTGCAGCCAGCGGGAACACCACGCGCCGGTCCCCGCGTGCAATCCTGGGTCACCTCTCACCGTCCTAGACGCATGAAACAGATTCGCATGGGGGCAAATTAGCATCAGTTATGAAAAACGCCTGCTAGTCATTTATGCATTGTATAGTTCAGCCCTCAGAAATTTTATATTTCATCCCCAAGTAAGAAAACATGGGTTAAGCCAAGGCCCTAAATACAGGTTAAGCAAGATGTGCTGTTGACAAGATGATATTTATAGATATTATAATATATATGTTACAGGCAATGTGTGGAATCAGGCATTCTATAGAATGCCTAGGCATTCTATAGAATGCCTGACCGACCAGGCATTCTATTTCCTACATGCCGGGGTATGTCTTAAGCACAGCACGAGCCGGGCAGTAAAACTATGACCAAGAAACTGTCGGTGTCAAAATGCCATGTTATTTGATAGGCCGGGCAAGAAACAAAAGTTTACTGCCCGAGTTTACTGCCCAGGGCAATGACCTCTAAACTACAGTTTATCACATTAGCCGAGGTATAATTAGCCGCGTTTACATAGGGCTAGTTGCCAGATAGTGGAATTCCACTAACGAGACATTTTTTCCACTAACGAGACATTTCAGGCACCTTCAGATAATTCTGACGACCTATCCGGCCAGAAGGACCAAACCGATTGACAAAAATAAATGCATCGTGGCGGATGAATACTTCAGGCCTAGACATAGTATAGATGTCGCAACTCGCGGCCTTCCCGGCAGTAAGGGCGAGGTATAGATGACGCTACTGCAGCAAGTCACTGGAACGTGGGAGTCGTGGAATGGAACGGAAGATACGGAACGGGGGCTTCTTAACGGAAGCTTATTCGTTTTATTTTAATTTAAGAATTGATTTCGTGCGCTAGGGAAAGAACATTGTCTTCTTTTTCCTTACGTCTGCACCCCCCCCCCCGTCCCTTCCATCCTTTGAATCAGCCAGTGTGCAGCAAGAGGGTTCATCGGAGAAAAACAACAAAGAGCAATCCTCCCTGAGCCTGTCAGGTCAGAAATAACCTGAGCATAGGCGGCGGAACGGGGAGGGCACCGGGGCACCGTGCCCCCTTTGATTTTGGCATTTTAACATTAGCCCTATGGGCGCTGCATGGAAAGAATGGGACCAAAAGTCGGCGGTGCCCCCCCCCCTTAATTGAAGGTGCTCCGCGGCTACTGAACCTGAGGACCGTTCGTTATGCCCTACTGCCCACGCTTCTTAAAATTTCAGTAGTAGTCAGTCATCTGGCCAATGTTTCCGTATAGGGGTTGGCAAACACAACTGAGCCTCGTGAGTGGGATGAGTACTGGACACAGAAGTGGACAATCTGTTGGCAAGGAGCCAGCAAGGATAATATCTCGAAACTCAGGACTACGCATACAAACACTTTAAAAGCATCTAAATCTATACTATAATCGAAAGCCGCATTGTTGTGAACTACCGGCACGTGCGTCCAATCACCATCAAGAACGGAGTCCGACCTACAGCAAGCACGACAGTCCGATCATAGATGTATTGAAAAATAACTAGCAACTTTAAACATCGCCTTCCTCAGCCACGCTCTACTCGTACACCGCATCACATAAGAAAACCGCCAATATCGATTACAAAACACACATAAAGGAATTTCGTAGGTATAGATCAGAGGAATACTTCACCTCCTTTATCTGGCGCGTCAATAGGTATAAAGTAATCTTTGGCGTCTACGCACTAGCAACATCTATAATGCAAACAGCAGTTCAGAAACCATCCACTAAAATTGTAACAAGGCAAGGGTTGGTCAAAATAAATTATAGTCACCGTGATAAATAGCAAACGAAATACAGAACAAGCACAACAAAGCATTCCACACTCGTTTAGACTGTACCTACAATATGCCTACATAAGACATTGCAGCAGTGTACAAGGGAAACATTCTTTAAAGATGCTAACGTGAGGAGTTTTAAAAGTTTGGTGAACATAGTTACGAGTCACTGCACAAGAAATGTCGCGGTCGCCAGCCGGCCCAGGCGAAAGAGTCGACGGAGACGGCGTCAAACAAACCCGAGAGGGGGTAGTTTCATCCGCATCAGCGGAGGCGCTCTCTCTACCAAGGTCGTCAGTTACCAGCCGCAGCACCCTGCTGGCGATTTGATAGCGGCTCTCATTCTCAGCTGGCTGAGCGCCATGTGCCGGGTCATCCGGCTCCATGATTTCCCCTTTCATTAGCAGCTGCTGTTGTAGTTATTGTTGTTGCGTTCCTTTCAGCCGCTGCCGCAGCATAGCCGTACGGTTCTGGATGGTTCTCACGGCGGCAGCCAGGGTCACCAAATCCGTCTCCCCGTAGCCACACCAGACTCGGGAAAATGTACAGAGATGTACCGAGCCAATGTTGCAGCACTCGCGGCATTCATCGGTAGGACTCCGCCCAACCCAATGTCGGCACTGGCAGGAGCCCGACCAGTGGTCCAAACGAAACTGATGAAAATCGACAGCTGATGAGCGGTCCTCCACTGACGCCGGACGGGTGGCGACGGCGCGGCCGGTCCTGGAGCTGGAACAGCAGAATGGACCGGCCGGGACACGCGGCTCATCAGTCCATTCGTGCTGCTACTCCCCGTAGACCCCAGCTCCTTCGCTGCAGGTTCTCGCGTCTGCCGACCCGTCCGTCCACACCCACGCGGCTCGATAGGGGAGGGGAAGGCAGATATCGTTACGTCGCTTGAAGCAGTTCAGCTGCCGAGGCTCTTTGTCGCAACACCGCCAGCGCCGCGCATCGCAGCAGCACATACCGTGGAGTGCCAGCCTCTTCGCGGCAGACGCGGCATCGGGCAGCAGGGCACTCCACGTCGTTGCATTGTGGGCATCCGGCCTCGGGAGGCGGCCGATGCAGAGCAGGTACTGGCGGATGTCGATAACGACTGCACGGTCGGCCTCCAGGACGGAGCCAGGACAGCGGTCGACCCATATCGACCGGTACCATCCGTCCGGCCAGTTCCGCTGCCAGGCGCGCGCAGCGTCGCGCGCGCGCCTGCCGTGGCGCGCCTGCCTTGCAGAAAGTGCCCACGTCGATCGGCGCTACCGTTGGGATAGACGGCGGTCGACCCATATCGACCGGTACCATCCGTCCGGCCAGCTCCTCCAACACCGCTCTTAGGGCGAATAGCTCGCCGCGCGTGCTAAAGCAGAGGGCGCCTGCCGCGACACGCACCTCTCGGATGTCGCGGTTCAGGGAGGGGGGGGGGGTGGCCCCTCCTCCTCCATCTAGCACACCATCGGTGGCGGAGCTGTCTGACCAGATCAAGCTCGCCTCAGACGGGAGCTCCGCCAGACGACTTTCCGCCGCCTTGGCTCGCCAGCCGTCGCGCCCAAACTCGCTTCAGGCCGTGAGTCTATAGCCGGCGCGGTGGCGTGGCTTCGTCATGGTAGCCTTGGGCGGGTTGTCCTCAGAGAACGCATTCGCATTGGCGAAGAGGCGAGCAGCGCCACGAGTCCTGAAAAGACCAAATAATATCAATAGACAATCAAAATTGTAAAAATTGGCATTAACTGCGCAACTGATGTTTGCTTGTTTGTTTATTAGGGTTTACGGGCGCTGCGGTGGTAATTTTGCACCCATGAAGCTGTTCTGGTGAACCTGCCCAACTGAGCAGTGATCATGCCATAACTTATGTTTGGCGTAGTGGCAGGGTTCCACCTAAAATTTCGGCGCACGTCAGGTGTAACGTCACATGCGACAAATTCAGCGCATGTCAGTTGGGCAAACTAAGGCTGATGGAATAATATAAAACGAGGGCACCAAAAATTGATCCTAAATGACCATACTTGGACATTAATGCAGACCCTCTCTGTATCACCAATTGTCAGAAAACAAGCAGGTGTTTCAAGGACGTTAGAGAGTCATGAAGCCAGGATAAAACACAGTGCTATTTTCTCAAAACAGTTTTTACATGATAGAGTTAGGTATCTCTCTCTCTCTCTCTCTCTCTCTCTCTCTCTCTCTCTCTCTCTCTCTCTCTCTCTCTCTCTCTCTCTCTCTCTCTCCTCTCTCTCTCTCTCTCTCTCTCTCTCTCTCTCTCTCTCTCTCTCTCTCTCTCCTCTCTCTCTCTCTCTCTCTCTCTCTCTCTCTCTCTCTCTCTCTCTCTCTCTCTCTCTCTCTCTCTCTCTCTCTCTCTCTCTCTCTCTCTCTCTCTCTCTCTCTCTCTCTCTCTCTCTCTCTCTCTCTCTCTCTCTCTCTCTCTCTCCTCTCTCTCTCTCTCTCTCTCTCTCTCTCTCTCTCTCTCTCTCTCTCTCTCTCTCTCTCTCTCTCTCTCTCTCTCTCTCTCTCTCTCTCTCTCTCTCTCTCTCTCTCTCTCTCTCTCTCTCTCTCTCTCTCTCTCTCTCTCTCTCTCTCTCTCTCTCTCTCTCTCTCTCTCTCTCTCTCTCTCTCTCTCTCTCTCTCTCTCTCTCTCTCTCTCTCTCTCTCTCTCTCTCTCTCTCTCTCTCTCTCTCTCTCTCTCTCTCTCTCTCTCTCTCTCTCTCTCTCTCTCTCTCCTCTCTCTCTCTCCTCTCTCTCTCTCTCTCTCTCTCTCTCTCTCTCTCTCTCTCTCTCTCTCTCTCTCTCTCTCTCTCTCTCTCTCTCCTCTCTCTCTCTCTCTCTCTCTCTCTCTCTCTCTCTCTCTCTCTCTCTCTCTCTCTCTCTCTCTCTCTCTCTCTCTCTCTCTCTCTCTCTCTCTCTCTCTCTCTCTCTCTCTCTCTCTCTCTCTCTCTCTCTCTCTCTCTCTCTCTCCGTTTACCATTCGCAAGGCCAAAAAGCCCAATTGGTTTTGAAAGACATTGGATTACAAGCTGAGATTTTTTACTTTATCATAAAATGTTAAACCTGCGTGTACAGGGTGTCCGGAAAGTTCTGGCGCCTCTTTTGGACGTCGTCTAACGCGCGCTGTGATTATTGGACTTTCAACCAATCACCGCAGATATGACCCCTCGTTCACCGCTCAGCTAGGGGTCGCGTAAATATGACCTTGAAACCGTTTTCAGTGCTAGGTATATGGGCGAAGATGCGCCTTGTCGCTGAGAGCCCGCGCGCGGGGGCCCGGTGCGGCTTGAACGAGGCGCGAGTTGCAACGCGATGCGGCGTTTCCCGGCGAACGGTTGAGCAGGCAAAGGTGCACTCCAGATCGGAAATGTCTTAGAAAATATTCTCACTCAGCTACAACCACGGTATGCCAAAGCTGCTGAGACTGAACCAGCATTTCAGCGGCAATCGAAGAAAATCTTGGGTCTGATGGACACAAATGTCCCATCATCTTCGTCAAGGTCAAATAAATGACTGATAGGCTGGTCCACGAGGGGTTCCTGGACACGACAATCAAGGCGACTTGCCCTAAGGGTCATGTCGCACTTCAACAGCACGGAGCGCCCCCCAACAACGCCGCTGCCGTCCAAACCAAACTGACAGAGGAGCTCGGCGGACCAGATCACCGTGGTGAAATGAGATTAGGCCACCTTATTATCCCAGCCTTAACCCGCTCGACTAAGGCATGCTACGCGTTTTGCAGAATAAGCTCTAGGCCACCTCTCATCCCAGCCTGGAGTCCCTGAACACTCGCATCATGACAGCATGGGAGGACAGGAAATGTCCTGCACCGTCAAAACCCGCAGGCGTTTCCGCCCTTGCGTCGAGGCCGTCGTCGGCACAGACGGTGGTTACAATGAATGGGCACTTAGCAGAAGGATGTGGCTTGGTGTTCCTGGTCATTGTTTCGTTCTATTGTTGAGTATCTATGGACCAAAGGCATTTATCTTAACAATGTTGAAAAGCGCCAGGACTTTCCGGACACCCTGTAGATGAAGCCTGAATGGTGGTTTGTAGGCTGATAGGTTGGAGGTTGAAGGTTAGTAGGGAAGGTAAGGTGAGGATAATTTCTGCTTTTTATTTTCATTGGACTTCAGTCTTAATCAACACACGCATCAAAAATATCATCTATTTGAGCATCTTCAAGCCTCAATATACAGCAAGTTGTACAACAAATTAAAAATTGATGTCATGCCAACATATGGTCATGATTTTTACCACCAGAATTGAATTAACCCGCGCCCCACTGGGGGGGGCTATTTATAGCCCCCCCTCCCGTTTTTCTGCAATAACTTCCAAACCGCTTGACGGATCGACGCCAAACTTTCAGTACCTTCGGCTGCATCAATTTGACACCTTGTGTCAAAATTTAAACTTCGTAGCTACCATAGGTCGGCCGGAAATGACGTCAGAGTGACGTCATGTTCGTCCGATTTCGACGCAAAACATTGAACCACGGCAATCGCTCCCAAGAGCTCAGTTTTTAAGCTAGATCCAATTTCTTTGCATGAAAGGACTCAGAATTGACCGCGCTATCAAACTGCTATCTCTGATTTTCAAAATTTTGAAAATTTCGAAAATTGTATATAATAATATTCAAATTTATATTTTTATATTTTTTCAAAAAGTTTTTGACTTTTCGAAAAAACCGGAATATATGTGACAGAATGCATGATTATGACTAACTCTAGCAAGTTTTAGCTAAATATCTTCAAAAATGGCCAAGTTATACGCATTATTGCAAAAAATTAACAATTATTAATTTTTCAAATCAATTTTTCAGTACGTATTTGACATCGTACACCAATATAAATGGCACCATCGTGTTCCTGAGCTCAAACTGCATCCAATAGACACCTTTTTTGTTGAAAAATGTTAACTTCAAAATTTGACCTTTTTTGACCTGAAAGTGACCTGACCTAAGCTAAATTCGACTCCAAATGACCTCGAATGACACAGACGACATCAAATTCGAAATCTATGGCCTAAATGGACCATAAAACATGTGTCACGTGACCGACGCATGATATAATATTTTCGTGACCTGTGATGACCTGACCCTGACCTGAAAATCAAAGTACAAGTTTGGTACCCTCAAGGTATCTAGAGCATCTGTTCACGAGTGTGGAAACCAAAAATGAGCCTGATCTGACTTGTAAGACGGCGGCCAGAGCCCAAAATGTGAACAAGCCAAAATGCTAATAATTTTTACTTTGACCTGACCTGTGACGTCATCGGTGACCTCGAGGTCAATGAAATTAGGTTTCGCTCGACAGTTTTTCCGGGGCTATCAGACGCCGTTTGAATTTTGACGATCGGCCCAGTAGTTTCGGAGTTAGGAGGGGGGGCTATGAATAGCCCCCCCCCCCCCAGTAGGGCGTGTTATACACAGACCCCAGTGGGGCGCGGGTTAAATGCCTATTGATGCTTTACCTAATATTTTGAAGCCTGAAATCTGATTAACCAAACATTTTTTTTTTCTTGTGTTGGCAGTCTAAAATTTGGCTGGCTTGAGCGCGATGCTATTGCTCTAGCAGAATCTCAAACGGATGTCTACCAAGTGCCACTCCCAAGAAAGTTTTTCAAGATTCTAAAACCACAAACTTAGTTGATGCCTGATCATGTGATGGTAAATCAAATACCTAATAGCACTCCATCTGAGGCCAGTTTTACAAACAGAAAATAGCCACCTGCCGGATTATTTTGCCTAAAGGCTAATTCACATATGGAGTATAAATGGTGAAGCCCTCCCTGCTTACCTACATGCCTATCGCGTTTACCCTCTGTATGTTGTACCTACGTGGAATGGATATATGAGGAGAAAAATTCCAGGCAGCTATTTTTGTTGGTAAATCGGGTAAAGTAATACTGGCCTCTGAACGAAAATTTGGACTGAGTGAGATCTGTCGTTTCTTTGGTGGTTTGGATAGGAGTTGATGATTTTAATTGGAAGATTAAAAGGAAAGGGTTTCAAGACAATCGGCATGACAAACCAACACCTTACCTGCAGTTCAAGTTTGTCGATTTCTTCATCAAAATCTAGTCTTCGTCTAGTCCACAAATCAAGATAAAATTACTGGATAGGTACAACTTCTTCTTCTTCTCCTTCTGCACCTCACCTGCCACCCCCTACACTTCTACCTTATTCTGATAAATATCTTTACATAATTTTCACAAGAATGCCACTCAACTGGTTACGGGGTAGATCTAAAAGAGTGCAGGGCTTCAGTTTTGAGCTATAGAGTTCTCAGTGATTTTGAGACACCCAATATGTCTTTGGCACGCCGTATTTGTCTCTCACCGCCTGCGAATTCGGCGATATGATTGGTCGAAGGCCGAGGCTATGGGTCCAAGAAAAGGCCAAGATTCCTGCCAAGATTCTTACAGATAGCCAAGGTCGATGACTGACGTGACTGACGGCATGTTACTGCCCTTGGCATATTGCCAATGCACTGCTCCGTCATATCCGCAGTAATGTCAACAGTCATATCGGAAGTAATATGGTAGCTATACGCAAAAACCATTTGATGTATGGCTACCATACTTTTCCGATAACGAGACATTCTAGATCAATCTCTCTACTGTTGGCGACATCTGCTGAGAAATCCCAAGACCGAACGCAAGCACATAAAAGTAATGCACTCTATGGATGCGTTCGAAATCTGGGAAGTGACGGATTTCATTTCTCAATGCGTGTCCCAGCCTTCCCCATGCTGTTCGTTCCGCCTGCCGCCATCTATTGCCATGTTTCGCATTCGCACTTCATGAATTGACCACCCCGCCAAGTAGGTTGGTATCAAGTTGGTATAGGTGTCGCATTGCTCTGGTCGATCAGGCTGAGCCAGCTGTCTGGAGAGTGGAGCCGATCAAAAAAAAAAAAAAAAAAACGCAGAAATTCAAAAGACCGACTCCAAAGCAATGGCAGCATGCATATCAATAGAACGTAATTCTGTCATGATTGCGTCAGAAGCAAACATAATGGCAAGAGTTTCTTGTGTGTCGGTAGGCGCGTGTGGAGCCGCTGGACCGACCGGGGACGTACAGAAGGGGGGACGGACGGGGTGCGCCTCCCTGTAGGGGTTTTCAGGGCCCATGCTGGCAGAAGGCCCACGTTGGCCAAAATCACGTCGGAGACGAACGAAATTCATGGGAATCCCCAAAAAAATTACGTCAGGACAATCAAGGCTCTCCGACTCGCCTGCCACCTAGGGTCCTTCAATTTACTACATGGGGCCTCCTGTGAATAACCGCTAGTGTCTGTGTCTGACCACTAGGGCCCCTCTGACTCCTCGGGTAGAGGGCCCTCTGTAGGTAGGAGGCTCTCTCTACGGGATTCCTCCGCTCCCCCCCCCCCCCTCGGCCAAATTCTAGGTTATACGTGCCTGCGCTAAGCCGGAGTCGGAGAGAGGAGTTGACGACCGAATGACAAGGAGTAGGGTAGCCTGGGGCAAGACGCCCCAGATAATTTATTTTGCTGCATAAATTTTGTCCCACATCACATGGAAGGCCAAATTTGTGCGCAATGCGTTCTTTGGACATTTTACTTTAAATTGCACCCCTCAAATTCATTCACTTATGATCGGACTCCAAGCTAGGAAGTGATTTATGAAGCAACTGCAAATGGAGCATTTTGCCCCAACCCCAGGGCAAAACGCCCCACGGCCTGGGGCAAGTAGCCCCATACTTTAGATTACAGATTTAACATGGTAGTTGGCTTAATCTTATGTGAGAGGTCCGTTAGACCTCTGGAGGCACGGCTCTTAAGTTAGCACATTCCATCCTGTCAGGTGTTCAGCTATGACACTATTGTATGAACAGGTTTTTCACCTGCCTCATAAGACCAAATAATAAATTATTGCAATGCAAATGTCTACAGAATGCTTCCTTTGCCATCCATTTGCTGAGAAAAATACACATAAAGGCATAGAAACTTACTGTTCGCCAGCTACCGAACATTAGAAAGTGGGTAGCCCAAACAACACATGAGGTAAAACGCCCCATGGGGCTTTTTGCCCCGCGACCTACTGGGGCGTTTTACCCCATCACGTAGTTCGATCAGAGAACAACGCTTTGCACTCCAGCAAGCCATAATTTAACACGAACCAACCCGGCATGATAAGCGTTAGACAATAGTTATTCAAAATACATAAAAGTCGTTAACCTGATGTGGACCATAAAAGAACGCCATGATGCATAATCTGACAACAAAACATAAAAATCGCTCAAAAAACACATTTTTGGCTATATCTCCCGAAAGAGTCATCACAATTTCTTTCCAGTCTGCTCATATAATGATCATATAGTGCACGTTTTATAGAAGAGAGGATGTTTCCCCAGAACTCTGCCAGTTCCGAGAAACATCGGTGAGGCGTTTTACCTCGGCGGGGCGACTTGCCCCGGTCTACCCTACTCGTCCTGAAAGTAAACATTTGGAATACAAACAATCCAAAGCTGTTCAGTATTTATTAGTGAAGTCAATTATAGAAAATATGAATACCAATTCCAAACCAAATACCAACATAAACCGTGAAGAAATACCGATACCGAACCAACTTCATAACATGAGGGAAATACCGACTTTTAACCAATTTCTCAGCCTCTTATACATAAGTGAGGGTTCATAATACCAAAAAATACCAAGTACATTAGGATTGAAATACCAAATACCAAGTTGGTATCGGTTTGGTATCGGTATACCAAAAAATTGGCATCCGATTGACATCTCTAGTATTTATATCATTCGAGAGCAGTGCCTTCAATTTGGATACACTTAGCATTCATTTCCCACACCCGTGTACACTCCACGAAGGCTTCTCCGCTGCGGACTCCCGCTTCCGCCGATGCGTCAGTTCATACCCTGATGGCTTGCTGGGGAGGGTGGCCAAGTGTCGCTGTGCCGCCAGGTGTAGTTCATCAGCCGAGGCGTCGCGCTGCAGTGTCCCGATGTCCAGCCTGAAGGTGAAGTCTGGGAAGGCGGCCACCTCCCTCGGCGGAGCACTGGCATGCAACCAGCGGGGTCGAGCGGCAGGGCGATCCCAGCCGCTCGCCAGGTTTCGTGCCCCACCCCACGCCAGCCCGTCATCGACTTCAGTCGGCTGGGCGGCCCATTTTCCGCGATAGTCCTGAGGGCTTGCCCTCGGGGAGCGCGTGCGCCTTGGCGAAGAGCTTCGCTACCAGCACGTCTCGCCGGGCGGCCAGCGGGCACCGGCATCAGTCCGGACTCCGCCGTCACTGCGTGGGCTGGGGGTAAACAAGGGGCAGCCGGTGATATACGGGTCACCGCCCGCATCTCCCTCTGGAGGAGTTCCACGTGGGATTGTGGCGTCACCAGGAGCCAGGTGGCGGCCGCGTGCACCAGCACTCCACGGACGTATCCAGACGCTACAGCGCAGAGCTGTCGTTCCTCTAGTCCCCAGCCCCGCGCTGTCAGCTTGCGAAGCTGCTGGATGCCGGGCGCACTCGGGAGCGGAGACTGCGGCAATGGGCCCCGAAGTGAAGGAGCAGGTTGAGGGGGTGGCTCCGAGTAGTTTGAGACGGTCGGCTGCTGGAGCCGACTTTTCGTCGACTTTGATGGCGCAGTCCACGGCGTCCGCGGCGCTCTAGGAGACGACGAGCAGCTGCGTATTTCACCCGCTACCAGCATCTTGGACTGTTTTGCCCAGCGCAACACAGCGTACGTCGCCTGCCGCGTCCGGCCCCAGTTCAGTATCGTCTGTTTCCATTAACACTCTGAAATGACAAAATAATTAGCCATTAAAATCAAAGTTCAGCACTGACGAAGTTTAACCAAACTTGCCATTTCAACATAACACAGTGAGCTGTCAGAATGCTGTTCTTTTGTGCTTTGACACAGTTGCAAAATAGGTACCTTCATACGTATATCATAGAAGTAATTACTGGTTATTATTATTGGAGGATTTTTTGCAGCATTCTCGTCAAGTAAAATACATTATCTTCTTTATAAGGACCATAGTGTGAGGTGTAAATACAGTCTGTAAGGTTGTCCAGACTAATTGTGCCCCTATTTGTACGGCCTGGGCTGGAACATGTACTGTTCGCATGTTTGCACGTTCACTTTGGATTAATCTGGCATGCTAAGCGAATGCGATGGCAGCGCCTTGCATTGCTTGCATGCGGTGGTTGGCATTGTTGGGAAGTGTTCTAACTATCTGTTTGTCCCGCTTTGCCCACAGCGTCGACTGGGTTGAATATACTTGTATTTCTGAGTGAACAGTTTCTCACATTTGGAGGCAGCCATTCAACCCAGTCTAGAACCCTTTCTTGCTTCCGAAGACGCTTGAGGTGGCAGAATTCCAGCAAGTCAATGAGTTTTTGTGATAGCGTGGAGGAAAAAGTTCACTCTCTGTAAAGTAGCGGCCAAGGAGCCACGGACACAGGACATGGCGTGTGCCCCTGTTAAGCCAGACAGATTTAATGGATCTGGTGATGTGGAAAGATTCTTGGCCCATTTTGAAGTGGTGTCAAAAGCCAATGAGTGGTCAGAACAAAAGCAGTTCCTGCAGCTCCCTGCCTGCCTGACTGGACCAGCTTTTGATTTTTATCGCCAGTTGCCTGCCATGGAGTGTACTGACATTCACACACTGAAAAAGGCGCTCAAAGCTGAGTATCATACACCAGCTCTCCCTACAGATTATGCCATCATGCTGTCCAAGCGTTCACGCATGCCTGGAGAAACTGTCATGCAGTATGGCGAGGCTTTGAAGAGCCTTGGCAGGAAAGCATATGCTGCCTTCAGTGAAGAACAGTTGGGAACTGTTTGTCGCTCCACATTTCTGAACAATGTTGATGAAGCTATGAGAGTGCAGTTGCTACTGACCCTGAAGGAAACAGAAAGTTACAGGGACCTACTGCAAGGAGCTCGACAGCTGGAGCAGGTAATGGGACCTCGTGTACGTCATATTGAGGAACAGTCTCAAGAGCACCGCCTGGAGGATGAGGTATCCAAGCTGTCCCTGGTTGTGGCGAATCTGGAGAAGAAGGTGGATGCACTCCAGGCAGGACGACAGGAAAGGACTCACAGACGTTCACCGCCGGGGCCGTGTCCGAACTGTGGCCTGGAGGGACACTGGCGTAGGGAATGTACCAAGCCCAGTAAGGATCGACAGCAGACAAGTGCTGCAGAGGTTATTTGCTTCAAATGCAATACGCCTAGACATTTTGCTAAGGGCTGCGCGGCCCATTTTCAGTAGGCGCGGCTGGCGGGGGTGGGCGGAGAGTGATTCGTACCTCTGTACGTCCGCTTTACCCCGAGTCGGCCGCGCCTTGCAGCTGGAGCGCGGATTACCTGAACGGTGATGTTGTGTCGTCCTCCGTATGGAGGCCGGCCGCGGCGGCCCGCGGCTCGTCGGTGCGTGGATCTTGGAGCCGGCCCGCTCCGGCCGGCGGCTCGTCGGCGCTGGAGTCCAGTAGCGCGCCTGCTGCGGCCGGCGGCTCGTCGGTGCGTGAATCCTGGAGCGCGCTCGCTACGGCCGTCAGCTCGTCGGCGCTGGAACCCTGGAGTCCGCCCGCTGCGGCCGGCGGCTCGTCGGCGCTGGAGTCCAGAAGCGCGCCTGCTGCGCTCGGCTGCTCGTCGGCGCCGTACCCCCGCGGCGCGCCTGCTGCGGCCGGCGGCTCATCGATGCTGGAACCCTGGAGTCCGCCCGCTGCGGCCGGCGGCTCGTCGGCGTTGGAGTCCAGTGGCGCACCTGCTACTCTCGACTACTCGTCGGCACCGGATCCCCGTGGCGCGCCCGCTGCGGCCGGCGGCTCGTCCGCGCTGGAGTCCAGAAGCGCGCCTGCTGCGCTCGGCTGCTCGTCGGCGCCGGACCCCGGTGGCGCGCCTGCTGCGGCTGGCGGCTCATCGATGCTGGAACCCTGGAGCCCGCCCGCTGCGGCTGGCGGCTCATCGATGCTGGAACCCTGGAGTCCGCCCGCTGCGGCCGGCGGCTCGTCGGCGCTTGAGTCCAGTGGCGCGCCTGCTACGCTCGACTGCTCGTCGGCGCCGGACCCCCGTAGCGCGCCTGCTGCGGCCGGCGGCTCAACGGCGCTGGAGCCTCGGGGCGCGCCTGCCGCGGCCGGCGGCTCGGCGCTGGAACCTCGGGGCCCGCCTGCTGCGCTCGGCTGCTCGTCGGCACCGACCCCCGTGGCGCGCCTGCTGCGGCCGGCGGCTCATCGGCGCTGGAGTCCAGTAGCGCGCCTGCTGCGCTCGGCCGCTCGTCGGCGCCGGACCCCGGTGGCGCGCCTGCTGCGGCTGGCGGCTCATCGATGCTGGAACCCTGGAGTCCGCCCGCTGCGGCCGGCGGCTCGTCGGCGCTTGAGTCCAGTGGCGCGCCTGCTACGCTCGACTGCTCGTCGGCGCCGGACCCCCGTAGCGCGCCTGCTGCGGCCGGCGGCTCAACGGCGCTGGAGCCTCGGGGCGCGCCTGCCGCGGCCGGCGGCTCGGCGCTGGAACCTCGGGGCCCGCCTGCTGCGCTCGGCTGCTCGTCGGCACCGACCCCCGTGGCGCGCCTGCTGCGGCCGGCGGCTCATCGGCGCTGGAGTCCAGTAGCGCGCCTGCTGCGCTCGGCCGCTCGTCGGCGCCGGACCCCGGTGGCGCGCCTGCTGCGGCTGGCGGCTCATCGATGCTGGAACCCTGGAGTCCGCCCGCTGCGGCCGGCGGCTCGTCGGCGCTGGAGTCCAGAAGCGCGCCTGCTGCGCTCGGCTGCTCGTCGGCGCCGTACCCCCGCGGCGCGCCTGCTGCGGCCGGCGGCTCATCGATGCTGGAACCCTGGAGTCCACCCGCTGCGGCCGGCGGCTCGTCGGCGTTGGAGTCCAGTGGCGCACCTGCTACTCTCGACTACTCGTCGGCACCGGATCCCCGTGGCGCGCCCGCTGCGGCCGGCGGCTCGTCCGCGCTGGAGTCCAGAAGCGCGCCTGCTGCGCTCGGCTGCTCGTCGGCGCCGGACCCCGGTGGCGCGCCTGCTGCGGCTGGCGGCTCATCGATGCTGGAACCCTGGAGCCCGCCCGCTGCGGCTGGCGGCTCATCGATGCTGGAACCCTGGAGTCCGCCCGCTGCGGCCGGCGGCTCGTCGGCGCTTGAGTCCAGTGGCGCGCCTGCTACGCTCGACTGCTCGTCGGCGCCGGACCCCCGTAGCGCGCCTGCTGCGGCCGGCGGCTCAACGGCGCTGGAGCCTCGGGGCGCGCCTGCCGCGGCCGGCGGCTCGGCGCTGGAACCTCGGGGCCCGCCTGCTGCGCTCGGCTGCTCGTCGGCACCGACCCCCGTGGCGCGCCTGCTGCGGCCGGCGGCTCATCGGCGCTGGAGTCCAGTAGCGCGCCTGCTGCGCTCGGCCGCTCGTCGGCGCCGGACCCCGGTGGCGCGCCTGCTGCGGCTGGCGGCCCATCGATGCTGGAACCCTGGAGTCCGCCCGCTGCGGCCGGCGGCTCGTCGGCGCTTGAGTCCAGTGGCGCGCCTGCTACGCTCGACTGCTCGTCGGCGCCGGACCCCCGTAGCGCGCCTGCTGCGGCCGGCGGCTCAACGGCGCTGGAGCCTCGGGGCGCGCCTGCCGCGGCCGGCGGCTCGGCGCTGGAACCTCGGGGCCCGCCTGCTGCGCTCGGCTGCTCGTCGGCACCGACCCCCGTGGCGCGCCTGCTGCGGCCGGCGGCTCATCGGCGCTGGAGTCCAGTAGCGCGCCTGCTGCGCTCGGCCGCTCGTCGGCGCCGGACCCCGGTGGCGCGCCTGCTGCGGCTGGCGGCTCATCGATGCTGGAACCCTGGAGTCCGCCCGCTGCGGCCGGCGGCTCGTCGGCGCTGGAGTCCAGAAGCGCGCCTGCTGCGCTCGGCTGCTCGTCGGCGCCGTACCCCCGTGGCGCGCCTGCTGCGGCCGGCGGCTCATCGATGCTGGAACCCTGGAGTCCGCCCGCAGCGGCCGGCGGCTCGTCGGCGTTGGAGTCCAGTGGCGCACCTGCTACGCTCGACTACTCGTCGGCACCGGATCCCCGTGGCGCGCCCGCTGCGGCCGGCGGCTCGTCGGCGCTTGAGACCAGTGGCGCGCCTGCTACGCTCGACTGCTCGTCGGCGCCGGACCCCCGTAGCGCGCCTGCTGCGGCCGGCGGCTCATCGGCGCTGGAGCCTCGGGGCGCGCCTGCCGCGGCCGGCGGCTCGGCGCTGGAACCTCGGGGCCCGCCTGCTGCGCTCGGCCGCTCGTCGGCACCGGCCCCCCGTGGCGCGCCCGCTGCGGCCGGCGGCTCGTCGGTGCTGGAGTCCGGTGGCGCACCTGCTACGCTCGACTACTCGTCGGCGCCGGACCCCGGTGGCGCGCCTGCTGCGGCCGGCGGCTCATCGATGCTGGAACCCTGGAGCCCGCCCGCTGCGGCCGGTGGCTCGTCGGCGCTGGAGTCCGGTGGCGGGCCTGCTGCGCTCGGCTGCTCGTCGGCGCCGGAACCCCGTAGCGCGCCTGCTGCGGCTCCAGCCGAGGCTGTACAAATAGGGGCACAATTAGTCTGGACAACCTTACAGACTGTATTTACTCCTCACACTATGGTCCTTATAAAGAAGATAATGTATTTTACTTGACGAGAATGCTGCAAAAAAAAAAAATTCTCCAATAATAATAACCAGTAATTACTTCTATGATATACGTATGAAGGTACCTATTTTGCAACTGTGTCAAAGCACATGTAAAACAACCATTCCCGCAATTGCTCCTTCTCGGTGGAATTGGGAGTGGAAAATTGGGCTTGAAAACTGGAGTTGAGAGTGGAAAATGATTTGCATTTGGATGTCGTTTCCCACCCACATCTACAAAGTTTGGGACACTGCGCAGCAGTCAATGCACATTATGGTTCAGTCGCAAGCCTTGCTTTAATCAACGAAAGAAAATTATTTGCTCTATCATGCATCATGAATTAACAAAATTTTTGTTCATTTTTTTTTTACCTTTTCTCATAATTTCATGCACACCTTAAAATCATGAAACTGTAGCGAGCAACTGATTTGAAGATAGAAAAGTCCTTGCTACATTTCTCGACATTATCAAAACATCTTTTTCCAAACATACCTATCAACATCCTGGAAATATGAGACTTAGCAATATATTGAGGTTCCATACCCTTGACAAGGCAAATGCACCAGCTTTTAAACCAAAACAACTTTACCAACTTTTAAATAAATTTGTGACTTCCATTGATACTCCCTTACAAAAAATCATTGTTGTTGCCTGCTGGATCGAAAAGCGAAAGAGCGCCCTCGCCCCTTCCGTGAGACCTGCACAAACTTACCAGGAGTCTGCAGTCAGAACACGACACCGTAATCATATTGAAAAAGGGCATAGCGTATAGAAGAGTAGCAACTAGCGTCTCACTGACCTTAGACCAAAATATTTCTCTTTATGACATCCACGCAAGACCAATGCAATGTATGTAGATAGGCATATCAATACAGAAATGATATGTCCAAATATGTCTTTGCCGCGTCATAGTTGTAACGCACTACGGGGATCTCCAGAGATCTGATTGGCTAATATTAGCCAATCAGTAGCATATGTTACTGGAAACTGTCATAGTGGAAGTAAATTGGTAGCTGTTTCAGCTACCAAATTGATGAAGGAAATAGGGAAAATTGCTTATTTTACACGAACACCAGTCATACGCTAATCAAAGTAGAGCTAATGAAAATGGCATTTTTCCACGAAGGAAAGCCAATTTGCCACGTAAGCCACCATGAATAGATTTGCTGAGCTTGTCATCACGTGTTTTTAACAAAAAAAGTCAATGAAATCATGTAATTTACGAATTTCTAGCACTCACATGCATATTTTCGTCTGCACACCGAATTGCGTCCAGGATATTGGCCATGGCGTATTTCTCGGGAACCCTCTGTTAGTGGAAATTCCACTATCTGGCAACTAGCCCTATGTAAACGCGGCTATTGACAGGGAATGTATATTTGACATCATTATTGCATGATATTTGCCGCGTACAATTAGAAAACTAACATTTTTTTTGGTAAAAAATATCTGCTCTGCTTATCAAGGGTTTTGAAATATTTGTATTGGTTACAAAGCCGAAATGATGGTAAGATGTGCGCCTAGGTAATCGAAA
Source organism: Amphibalanus amphitrite (assembly GCF_019059575.1). Taxonomy (NCBI): domain Eukaryota; kingdom Metazoa; phylum Arthropoda; class Thecostraca; order Balanomorpha; family Balanidae; genus Amphibalanus; species Amphibalanus amphitrite. The sequence continues at coordinate 146,870 of NW_024882720.1, read as the reverse complement.
TCCGTTATCGCTTCCGCTTGTTGTCTTATCTTCGTTTGATATGTCCACTGATACCTTGGGCCTAAGTTATTGCGTTATTATCTGACAGTTGTAGTCATTTCCTCGAAACAAACATGTAAAATATGGAAAATATAATGTATTTCACGAAAGATTAGCCATAGGGCATCAACAAAGTATAATTACATAAATAAAGAAAAGATTCTTGCAAGAACACTGGAAAATTTACGTTAATCACTAGGAATATTATGCCTTCTTCTTGTTCTTATGTCGTGGCAAATTATTCATGTATTATGTTCCTGGGATATTCCAGTTGTGCCATTCTGAGTTGATATTTTCACACACGATTCTTTTTGAAGTAAGGTGTTTTGATGCATTTTCTTCTATCAATTTCCTTTAGCTTTATCCACAGCAGTAGCGCAATCACTGTTGGGAAATTATGGACAAAACAATTGTATAAAAGTGTCACCAAAACCTGTCGAAACTACTTAGCATGCGGCATGTAGGAAAAATCTTACTGACCTCAGCCGTACGAAATTATTTGGAAACTCGGTTTGCAAAATTCGACTCCGGCCCTCGTGCTTCGCACTCGGGCCTACGTCAATTTTGCAAACCTCGTTTCCAAATAATTTCGTCGGCCCGGTCAGTAATATATAATACTGAACGAGGCCGGTGTAAATAAATTTTCAAGACCGAGGTCCTTACTGAATTTTTGAACGAGGCCGAAGGCCGAGTTCAAAAATCAGTAAGGACTGAGGTCTTGAAAATTTATCACCGGCCGAGTTTGGTATGTATTTTACTGTATGCCAACGATAAATTTATTTTCTGGACCGAAGCTCTTAGCCGACTTAGGAACGAGACCATCCCAAAATGTTGGCTTAAGTGCATTCTGGTAATGCATTTTTGACCGTGGTCAATTTGCTTACACCAGTTATTACCACACCCCTCTGGCTAATGTATTTGAATAGGCCAGGCATACAGTAATATATAAGAATCCCTAGGTATTCTATAGAATCCCTGACTGCTTAGGCATTCTATAGAATGCCTGGCTTAAGCTCCCAGGCATTCTATAGAATGCCTAAGTATTTTGATTGTCCGAAACACACTTCGAAAATTAGGGGTCAGTGGCAGTAATGCTATTTGTTTACCTAATTTTCATTGTTGGCCTATAGGCCGGTCGTCACCTCACACCATTTCAGGGCAATGAGCTGAGAGGAAGCGAGGGAAGTATTGGGCTATGCCGACCACCAAATGGTGCGCCGCAAGCAGCAGCTGATCCAATTCCGTTGGCACGGGAGAGCCACGGCGCAAGGCACGCGGGAGAGTCACAGACAAACCAGTCGCTTAAAGGTAGTGTGCCATCTTTGAAAGATTTCCCATTTTATTTTTCCTAGGATAAGAAGCTTCTGTTTTTACCTAATATCGCAAAAAAATCAAAAATGGGCCTGGAATAGTGCCTTTTTCGCCTAAAAGTTTTTCGGTTTTTAGATATGTATAACAACTGTAGTGGGCTCACCTGCAAACAGGCGTCGGGCAACAATCGCGAATGCGGCGCACTTGTGACAATAAGCAAAGGTCATTATAGTGTTACGACCATACGACGTACGGGAATGAGTTATCAGCTGTCTAATCGTAGACAACACAATGTCGAGCCTTAAACTGTAAGCCCGTATTGGTATTGTTTCTTTTATTTGGCTGTCGAACATTATTTATGGTTTGAAATATGATTTTATGTAAAATAATTGATATGAAAAAGCCGTCTTATAAGTTATGACCCCATTTCACCACACGCAAGTGGCAGAAATGACAATGATCAGCTGACGCATTTTTCTTGGCCGAAGTCAGAGCGCGCGGCCCGACGCACCACGCGTATTTGGAAATTCCGACCTCGACGAGCATCAGAAGCCACCTAACAGGCGTGTTCGAAACCGCAGGAGATGATGATGAACGGTTTTATCGAAACTTGATTGGATGAGCATATCGGTAATAGCGATTTCAGTGAGTGCATTTATTGTTCATAGTGGTGTGAAATGTGGTTGGGGTACGACCGACAACCCGTCGGGGCGAATTTCGCACTGGGGTACTCAAAATTTGAAGAATTTAAGACGTTTCCATGAGTTTTGAAGGTATGGATAAGTTCTAAAAATCCGGTTCTCCTTATCTGGGCCATTAACTCCATACGGTCCAAGAAAGCTGGCACACTACCTTTAAACGGTTACCCTCGGAGGATTATGCTGCTACAGATACGAAGCTGCATTAGAAGAGTGTTGGCTGGGAGGGTGGACCGTAGGCTTGAATCGAAAGTGATTGCGAATGACGATGGCTTTGTTCTGATGTTAGAAATGAAGGTGAAAAATACACCAAAGGTCACATTTTATGTCGTCATAAGCACTTTGTGTAACGACTCTCAATATACATACATGGACAGCTCAACCTACACCGTAATGTCAGGGAATAACCTGAATAAATGGTTCATTATTCCACGTCTGGGCGGTGGCCCGGCCGTAACAAGAGCCGGATTAGGTGTTGTTCGATCTCCCCTTCCAGCTTGACTTCTGGGCCATGCGGTATTCGAAAGGTCGTCAAAGACTCAAAATTATGAAATTTTACTTCAGTTCTTCTTTGGCAATGTTCGAAAGGGTGCCATTTCTAAAACAAATAGCTAAGCTAATTTTTAGGTCAGCCCAATTTTTGTCCATTTTTGGCTCGTAGCCGTTTTCTCCAGTTTGACCTTAAATCAATTCCTTAGAAGGCAAACACCTCCAAAAATGGACGATTTGTCAATTTTTTCTGTGTATTTTTTTTTTACCAAAGGCGTTTCCGATATTGACATTACCACCATCGTCTTTCTAGCGTTAAGATAAATACTCTGTACTCTCAGAATGAAATCCTGATACAATTTGACCTAATAAGGTCAGATTGAATACCTGACCGGAAAATTTGACTGAATGAACATTTGACTGAATGAACATAAATAGCTGAACGCAAGGTAGCCTGGCAGAAAATAATAATGTTACATGTCGGTCTGTGCTCATAATCTTATACAACATACACTTATATGTTGGAAAGATTCGTGTATTTCCTAGGCATTCTATAGAATGCCTGAAAATCAGGCATTCTTTAGAATGCCTAGGGATTCTATAGAATCCCTGGTGGGTCAGGCATTCTATAGAATACCTAGGGATTCTATAGAATGCCTGGTCGGTCAGGCATTCTATAGAATGCCTAGGCATTCTATAGAATGCCTGATTCCACACATTGCCTGTAACATATATAATGATTGTGAATGGGGTCACGATGACATTCTTCTGGTCAAATGGAAAACATTGATTGTTGTTGAGAAAGACGCACACCTACTGAATGCCCTTGCGCTTATCACATTGATGTGCTAGTGGCTGATTTCACATCGCAGTGTCACTCTATTCCGTTCCGTGTTGTCATCATTCGGTTTATGGATGATTTCGTGCTTTCAAAAGATTTGCTCATGAGCCTCATCCCTTTCAAGAAGCGTCAGTTTTTTTGGCTACTATAATTTATCTCCGACTTTCCTTTCCATATTTCACGAACGTTGGTCATAAACTACCGAAGGCGGGCTGCCAAGTTCGGCTAATATATGGTATGTTATAAGATTCTGCGCCCTTTGCAACCAGCTGGTTTTCCAATTTTATGCTCGTATTTGACGTTTCTGAGCGCGCCTTTGACTGGTAGCAGCTTTCCCTAGTATGTTAATTAGCTCCGGGCACCCACGATGTGACGATTCAAGTGCCTTCATTGGGCTCACATGATTGAGCTTGTGTGATCACGATCATGTGTCAGTGAAATGAATGTGTGATATCATGATAATGCACCTCAGATGAAACAACTTTCAAAGAGCTACACTGAGAAAAAATATTCCCTGGGAGTCCGTTAACCCACGCCGTGCTGGGGGGGGGGGGTATTTTCACGCCCCCCCCCTCAGGTTCACGGTCTAACGGGCCGGCCATTTCTGCCGTTCTCCACAATCATGGGCGTAACCACCGCGCTGGAACGCTGGAAATTCCAGCCCATTTTTGGGATGCTGAAATGCCGCCCCTGGTAGAGGAAGTCTGCAATTGGGGGGTTTAGTTTAGGGACTTCAAAACGAAACAAAAGAAACGGCACTGCTCGGTCCACTATACGCCTGACCTCAACGTGCCGTTCCTCACTAAAATACCTAACCTCTATACATGCCGCCCCTCCCAGATGCCCTGCCGCCCCTTCGCACCGACTCTCCTTCAATTTCCTCGGAGCTCTCTGTGCCGCCCCTTACAGAACCCCACCGTCCTCAATGTGCCGCCCTTCCGCATAATGCTCTATCGCCGTCTGTGCCACCCTCCCCAGATGACTTGCCGCCCCTTCCCAGAGTACCTCGGCGCTCTCTATGTGCTGCCCTCGCCACAACTTCCCGCCGCCCTCAATAAGCCGCCCCTCCCCACAATGCTCTATCTAGCAGTCGGCGCCGCCCTCCCAAGGCACCTTGCTGCACCGCTTCGTGGCGCCCCTCCCCAGACACCTTTCTGCTCTTACACGCCTCCCTTTCCCAGAACGTTTTATGATCCGTCCCTCCCAGGGGCGCGGGAACTACTTTCCGACTGGGGGGGGGGGGGGGCACACCATAATAGAGATTAATCTAGGGTACCCCCAAATCTAGTTTTCTCATCGGTTTTAGGCCACTTATTTTTCACCCCTCGGCTTTTTCAACAAAAAAAAGAAAACATTTGCAAAAAAAGTGTGGTATTCCGTCTCAAAGCTGTGGGGGCACCGCCCCCACGGCCCCAGAGTTGGGGGGGCAAGCTGCCCCCACTGCCCCCCCGGCTCCCGCGCACTCCCTCCCTATATAACGCTGTATTATTTCGCGTACGTACCTATCTATTATCCAGGGGCGTAGACAGGGGGGGGGGGGGCACTGGACCATGCCCAGCACCATTTGCGATTGAAGGCGCCGAAGGCGCCCTCCAATCGCGAATATGTTTACAGGGAAAATGCGGTTGGAGGGCGCCCTTCGGCGCCCTCAACCGCTTTGTAGGCTGTAGCGCTCTAGTCGTAGTGGTAGTCGCCAATTTAAGCCTGTTGATCGCAGCCGTCCTACCTACTGGCGCCCTCATTTTGATCGGAATACCCCTACCTATTGGCCTACCTGACCTTCCGGTGACCTTGACACCCACTCTTATGCATGGAAGCACCATCATATCCCATGTCTGAACGCATGAAACCACGAAAGACCGCAAACGCGCGGCTTATGCGAGCCGACATACGCCGAATCGCAATTCCTGCCAAACATGGTGTCGAAAAGTGGGTCAAAGGTCATTAGGGTCAGGGTCATGAAATTTTCAGGGCAGGTGTAAACTTCATTAACGCGAGGGTACTGAAAGTTTCGTCGCGATCGGCCGCTTTTTACGCGAGTTATCCGCGAAAAACCGAGGGGTGGTCCGTTCGACCCCCCCCCCCCCCCCGATGCGGGCGAGGTTAATACACAAACACAACGGCCCTCAAACACTCACCTCTGGCTCCCAAAATATGAGTGCCGCCCTTCCCTTCGCATTTGATGCCGCCCCCGGAGGGAGTTATTTCCAGCCCATTTTTTAAGGAGTGATTACGCCCCTGTCCACAATCACGATGAAGAAAACTGCCTGGAAAATCCTGCCATTTGGCGAGAAAAATGAAACAGTTTGAAAAATAGTCCGGTGTCGCTGACGACAATCCGCCGTTACTGGAGCGGTCTACAGAAGAAAAGCCACGGATGGCTCCGTTCCCAAGAGTAGCCGCGAGCGGGAGGGTGAGCTCGATTTCGTTGGAGTCGCTTTGACGTCAGATTCGGTTGTGTCGTGGCTGAGATGTTGTGCCGAACGCATGCCAGGCAAATGTCAAAGTCAGACGTGGACGCATGGCGGTGATAAAGTCACGCCTTTTGTATTCTAGCAAAGCTCTGGCGAATTGTTCGCTGTTGAGCTTTTATGCCAAGTCAAATCGTGTCCATATTTGGGAGCGCCTAATGTGACTCCGAGATATGCCACCCAACCGGGCAATAGGCGTTTTCACGATGGCCATCTGGTACACATTTGGTGTATATTAGGTGCAGCTTAGGTGATGGTTTGATCAAATTAGGTTCAGTGTATTTCTTAGTAGCTATCAGCTAGGGTTGCACTAATTGCTTGTGTACCTGCCTTGTCATATCATTAGACATAATCATCGATTAAAACACCGAAATAAACTCAATATATGAAGATATTTGTTAACAAAGAGACTAGATGCAGATTTGCTGAGAATTAGGTGCATTCCACAGATAGCCCGTCGTGAAAACGGCTAACATGGGCTTTATCAGAAATATGTGTTTTTAATTTGAACATTCAACTTGTCTCACCGAAAGAAACAGTGTGCCCAAAACGTCATATTTGCATGCGTCATATATACTTACTGAGGGAAATGGCAGGTAGTTAGGTCGGACTGCGCTCTTAATTTTAGGTCTACGAGTCATCCCACCTCGATAATGCGAAATTGCCAGTCATGTTGGCCGATTAGTTGTCACAGGTTTTTAAAAAAAATCTTATTTTAAGATATTTTTCGTATATGATCATTGCCATCCATAGCTGCTGCATCAATTCACGAAATATGTGTTGTAGAGGAGACCGTCGAAATCGTCAAAGAATGTGCGTGTAATAATTTCGGATTTATTCAACAGTTAACAGTTTCTTGCCGCTAACAAGAAGTTTGATAAATTGTGTGTAATTTCAACGATGCAGTCGGACAGCGTAAGTGATCTCGTGTGCGTGTGCTGTGTTATGATAAGTGTATAATGTGCGAGTATGTTTGCATGTGTGCTGTCATCCCTTCATCATTTAATGACTCGTGGCATAGAATAGCCGCCGCTTTCGGTGGATGTGCCCTTCAATGTGAAATAAAAAAGTCATTGATAAATGCTGATGGTGAGCATAAATCACTATCCGTCGTTTACGAATACTTTTTATATGTTTAAGATAAGAGTATGATTAGTTTGTTTCTGTGATCTGGCGCATTCTTGATGCAATCTCCGCGCCCACACTAATCATGAAAGGATCAACTCTGCTTTTTCGGTGCCATATATCACTTCGCCTTGGACGTATCCCCGTGCAACAGCGTTCATTTATCAAATCCAGCGCCCCGGAGCGCTGGAAGGCGTTAGCCCGGCAGCTGAAATCGGTCTGGGACTAATGTCGTAGTGATAAGACTGGCGCGGAGATTCACAAATGTCGGTAGGGATGATCACTCAAGGGCGTGGGCTGTCGTCACCAGTAGCAGGCGTGCCTGGGAAATAATAAACGGTCATTCCAATTTCCAAATGAGCCAACAGTCGCGAATCGTGAATCCGCCAATGAGTCTGATTTTGATGGCGATGCCGGAGCCAGTGGGCGTGGTCGGCGGTAGGGGCACTGAATAGCTCAGGTTACCTACAAGTAATTGACGCTAAGGTATACAGTCAGTCTAAAAAAAAAACGCGCATCGGTGCGGTTCTTTCAAGACTGACTGTACCAATCGTGCCTACATTTGAATGTGCTGCTCTATTTGTTTCTCAATTTCGGCGGTATCTCTCTGTCACGGGTTGTCAGCTCATTTTAAAAACGATAGATAATATAGTTCGTTTTTTTTCAAAAGGACGCTGGCTCCAAGTTCCTTATCGAAGCTCTCACGTGAGTTTTGGCAGCTTCAGCGTCTGGACAAGAATTTCTTACCGAAAAAATATTCGATTTCAAATTGTGCACGGTAAGTACCTGGAAATTGTGTCTTGAAAAATTAGCATACTATGATGACGTCACTGGCGGCAGCAGGCACTTAATGTCCGTACGATGGGACAAAGTTTCGACGAATTTGGGGGAAACTTCGTTTTTCACTGTTGCCGAGGTTATAATCGAGTAAGCGGTTTCGTCCATGATAGTTATACGCTACATTGCAAAACAAGTTCGACAGCATTACGTCACCACTGTTCTCAAATCTGGTTCCAAAACGCACATATGGAAATTATCGGGAATAATTCACATGTTAAAATAAGGCGACGCTCGAGTTTCTCAAGTTCAGTTTTTGCTCGTTTTGCTCGCTAAAACGCGTGCTTTTTCGAAAAACATACTTGGAGCCAGAGTCCTTTTGAAAAAAAAACGAACTATAAGTTTTTTATCACCAATGCTTCTCCAAAATGAGCGTTAGTTGGATCCATACTCACCCAATTAGTTAGAAGACAGGCTCATTACCAAGCCGATTAGTCGTGGACGAATGAATATACCTAATCTGTTTTTAACAGCATCGGGCTTATGCCAGGCGTGTCAGAACAGGGTATTTCATGAAACTGGTATTTCTGATCCTGGAGCCACTCAAAATCCGCTTAGATTCACGGATCGGCATATGTAGACTGGAGTGGATAAATATCCCCACCCCCACCCCACAACGCTACGAGCCCAATACATGGGACCAGCAGCATCACAGCCTGACCCGCTTGTCAGTTGTGTCAGCCTGTCAGTTGTCAGTTGTGTCGCCTCGCCCGTGCGTTGTCGGGACTCGGGAGTACCTACCTGTTGTCAGATGTGTCGGCCTGCACTGTGTCTCTCCCAGGATGTCGGCTCGCCTGTTGTCAGGTGTGTCGGGTTTGTGTCAGTCCCGACAAAGGCCTTATGTTGTCGGGACTCGGGGGTGCCTGTTGTCAGGTGTGTCTGCCCGCCTGTTGTCAGATGTGTCGGCCCACGATGTGTTGGTCCTAGGGTGTCTGCCGCGGTGCTGAAGCTCTCCTGTTGTCACGTGTGTCACGCCTGTCAGCCGGCTGTTGTCACGCGTCAGGTGTGTCGGGTGGTGTGTCCTCCCGCCTGTTGTCAGGTGTGTCGTTCTGCCTGTTGTCAGGTGTGTCGGGTGGTGTGTCCTCCCGCCTGTTGTCAGGTGTGTCGTTCTGCCTGTTGTCAGGTGTATCGGGTGGTGTGTCGGCCCGCCTGTTGTTAGGTGTGTCGGATGGTGTGTCGGCCCACCTATTGTCAGGTGTGTCGGGTGGTGTGTCGGCCCGCCTGTTGTCAGGTGTGTCGGGTGGTGTGTCGGCCCGCCTGTTGTCAGGTGTGTCGGGTGGTGTGTCGGCCCGCCTGTTGTCAGGTGTGTCGGGTGGTGTGTCGGCCCGCCTGTTGTCAGGTGTGTCGGGTGGTGTGTCCACCCGCCTGTTGTCAGGTGTGTCGGGTGGTGTGTCGGCCCGCCTGTTAGGCATGTCGTCTGTGTCCACCCGCCTGTTGTCAGGTGTGTCGGGTGGTGTGTCGGCCCGCCTGTTGTCAGGTGTGTCGGGTGGTGTGTCGGCCCGCCTGTTGTCAGGTGTGTCGTTCCGCCTGTTGTCAGGTGTGTCGGGTGGTGTGTCGGTCCGAGCTGTTGTCAGGTGTGTCGGTCCGAGCTGTGTCTCTCTCAGGGTGTCGGCCGCGGCTGAATGGGACAACAGTCGCCGTGGCGGCCGGCGCCGCGCGCTGGGAGGAGCCGGATCGGCCAGAGGCCAATATTGACAGAGAGGATTGACCAGCGTGGCGAACCCGGCGCAAATAACGCGCCGCCTATCGCCGCCACTGCTATGATATCCGGCCGTGCGAGAGGCTGCGTGACTGACTGGATGCACTGAGTGTACACAAACTGCCAATGAACCGCCCGATAACCCGTATAATATCCTTAAATATTAAAGGGAAGGTGAAGCAAACCAAAGAGTGGTATCCCTCGATGTATTGGAAACACCTGCCGAGGGCCTTATGACGCATAGATGGTGGTTTCGGGGAGGGTGTACGCCTTATCCCTTTTATTCACTTGCTGGATACTGTTACTGTTTACTGTTACTGTTTAGTTTGGCTTTACTTGATGATCATACCTAAGCGGGCTTAAGTGCTGTTAAATGTCCTTAAATGTCGCACAAGTCAGGTCCTACAGAAGAAAATTTTGAGTGCTATTTGTGGTTCCTTTTCCCTAAGCGTACTTCTAATGAAAAGCATGTCATAAAATCTAAGCAATGTACTACATCAAGGGCACGTATCCCTTGCAGATGAGTTGACCACATCTCCATGTGGCGGCGAGGTGACACGTCTGTCCCTCTGTCTGTCCACAGGCCACACCACTGCTCTGTATGAGCTGACGTCCGGCGGCGGCAGCGGCCGATAGGTCGGGGATGGAGTGGAGCACGGCCAGCTGGGCGGCGCTGAACGCCTCCCTGCCGCCACCGCTGGAGGAGGCGGCGGTATCCGCCGGCCCGGCGCTCTGTCTGTCCGTGGCCAAGTCGGTGCTGCTCGGCCTGGTGGTGGCGCTCACCATCAGCGGCAACACGCTGGTGCTGCTGGCGCTGGTGCGCAGCCGCTCGCTGCGCGACAGCACCGCCTACCTGATCGGCAGTCTGGCCGTGGCCGACCTGCTGCTCGGCCTGGCCGTGCTGCCCTTCTCGGCCGTGCTGGAGGTGTCGGGCCGGTGGTACTTTGGCGCGGCGTTCTGCGCCGTCTGGGCGGCCGCTGACGTGCTCTGCTGCACGGCTAGCATCCTCTCCCTGTGCGTCATCTCCGTGGACCGGTACATCGGCGTGACGCGTCCGCTCGGCCACGCGCACATTATGAGCGGCCGGCGCACGATGGCGCTCAACGGCCTGGTGTGGGCCGTCTCGCTGGCCATCAGTATCGGTCCGCTGGTGGGCTGGCGCGGCCCGCCCGACGCCTCCGGACAGCGCTGCACCGTCAACGGCGAGGTGGGCTACGTGCTGTTCTCGGTGCTCGGCTCGTTCTACCTGCCGATGCTGGTCATCCTGTGCGTCTACTGGCGCATCTACCGGGCCGTGGTGCGCGAGACGCGCTGCTGGCAGAACGGCCTCAAGGTGACCGACTCGCAGGTGGCCCTGCGCGTGCACCGCGGCGGCCGGCGGCCGTCGGACGACAGCGGCTGCAGTGCCGCCGACGAGACGCGCTGCACCGACCTGGAGCGCAGCGCCGTCGGCAGTCGGCTGCAGAGCAAGTTCCGCGTGCAGACCAGGGCGGCCAAGACGCTGGGCATCGTGGTGGGCGTCTTCCTGCTCTGCTGGTTCCCGTTCTTCTTCATCCACCCGCTCAGTGAGTGGCTGGGTGTGGGACGGGTTGCCCATACTGAGAGTTGATTGAATGGGCGAGTCAGCAGCCTTTTGTGGGCCCTTTTGTTTTGGAAAAGGCGGGTCAATCAAGTGACCTTGGCCAACGCTTCTCAGTGGACGTTCAGTGACGTAGTTGGTTGCGGGTCAGCCCTTTTGTGTAGGACTTCGATACGAGTTAACTTTTCCACAAGTGGTTTTTGGGGACGGGTCAACCTTCCCGTAAACGCATTTTTATGACTTCATATCCAGCATGCATTTACCACCGCTGTGTCGAATGTCATCGCCCAGAAACCAGTCTCCACAGCGGCAAAGACTAACGCTCACATCAGGAAGAAACATTAACCGTAGAATGAGCCATCCCGACAAGTCGGGGGCGTCAGGATCTGTATGGTGAGAGCCGGTACTCCTCTGACTTGGCAAGCTGCCATCATAGCCCAGATAAGTACACAGCACCGTACCACTGACAGGCAACACGGCTTATGGTGGTCTTAAGCTTGTGCGTCAAGATAATGGCCATTGAAAATGACCATAGTATATTGTTACCGTAGATGACGATGACGTTAACCCGTCGCCAATCCAACTCGAAGTACTTGGCTAGCCTATCACTAAAGGTTTTCGAGAAATTGTACAGTTTTATTATTCATACCAATTTGATCGTGACAGTCAAACCCTTTGGGATGGAGTTAAAATGTAATTAAACCCCATTGAAAGGTGCCGTCATCAATCGTGTCTCAAATTTTCATGAACACTTCGCTTACTTATTTCGTAACAGTATGTTTTCGGGACACGGATAGGTACCGAATGTACTTAAGTGTCAATATTGGTGACCAGTAATGCGACAAAAAGTTCAAAGTTAATGTTCGTAGATAATAAGTTTCAAAGACAAAGGTCACCAGCCATCTGTAATCAATTATTTGCTTATTACTCATAAGGCTGCGGACCAATGACATTTACTTATCGCATCGCACTGGGGTTTTTGTTCATTATCTATCATGGATTCATGTCTGTTAAATAGCTGTATTTCCTACAGGTCACTTAGTGTGTTTTCGTTGTTTTTTTTCCCTGTATTTAGCTTCACATTCCATCAAAGTGCTGATCACTCTGTCTATTGATTCATTATTGTCATCTTTACACGACAATTATAGGCTCCTCAGTAGGCATAATTCCGTACAGACGTGACGTGCGCATAATCAAATAATGCCCATAGTCTGTCCGGTTCATCACTAATGATGTGGCGTGCTCCTTTGTGCCGTTCTATTGTTGACTTTGTTACACAGACACCCTCGCGACACGTGATCCCCGGGAAATGCGTAGTTCTTTTGGCTTGTGATGGTGCCCTCGCCCCTCATTGTGGTTCGAGGTATTTTCGATGCGATTCCAACATAGGGGAGAGTGGGGCAATGGCGACACCATAAGCATTTTGCTCAATAGCTTAGCTATTTGAAGCTATTTTATGGTGATTTTGACTGTGGTTGTAGCCAAAGGAATAGGCTTTCAGATAGCACCCAGTTTTAGTATCTCAGATCACTGATGACAGATTCAGAGCCTACGCAAAAATGTGGTGAAAAATGGAGGTGCAAAAAAGCGAGGGGTAATGCCGGCCACTAAGTGCAATAGCACAAAAGTCGAAATATCGTCACTGGTATTCATCCTTAAACCGTTCTTTCGATGGAAATGTAAGTGAGAATTAAGAAACGACAACTGTATTCAGCAGTTAACAGTACACTGCACTGCAACACATCACTGCACTCGCTGCAACACAACAGCGCGGCGCCAACAGAGCAGCAAACTTACACAACCGTAAACACAGCAAGCAAACTAACACAGCCGTAAACACAGCAACCCGAAACGTTGAGCGTTAACGACAGAAGTCGCAAACAAAACCGCGTGGAGTCATTCCGGACACGTGTCCGGTATTACCCCGAGGTCAGCTTTATTTTAAGAAAGCAGGCAGCAGTCAAAGGCATTGCGCCGCAAACGCCTCACATCCAGCAGTCGCCTAAGAAAGGCTTAATTGAAGGTCATTGCAAAGCAGCACTTCTGAAAATGCGTTAACACATTTCACAGTCAGCAAATAGATGCAACAAAAATTAAAAATCAGATACGAAAAACACATTTAACGCTATAAAAATGAAAATAATGGAGCTACCGTGACAAACTTGCACCACGTGCTAGAATGGCGCTCAACTGAAATGTAAACAACATCAGCTGGTTAGTGATGGCCAAAGTACTCACTAGAGATGGGTGGCCGGCATTACCCACCGTCCGCCATTGCCCCACTCTCCCCTATTTATGGGTTCCTTTGATAAGTTAGTCAATTATCTTTTTGTCATACTATGCCATTTCTTATGCATTTCATCAGTCATGCACTGAAGGAAATAGTCCCCATCAGCAGCAGCAACTAAAAGTTCACTTCCCTGAAATTAGTTTGTACAATTGATTTATGATTTTTCATGCTCAAAATGATCAGAAACTAAAATGAAACCTTTTTATACAATGGATTTTTTCTATATTTTAATAAAGGAAGAACTATTTTCTATATAAAATACTGTTTGGCATGGAAGCTTTTTACGCGTAGGCCGTTGACCAATCATCTTGCGCAGTTCAAACCTACGCATGCTGCATTGGCTGTAAGCAGCATGCTGATTGGCTGACGATAACGTGGCTGCATTCCTCTACAAGGGAAACATTTCTCTACAGGGGATTTTTTTTCAGAACGAGAAATGAACGAGGGAATTTTTCAGAACGAGAATATCTTTGTCTAGTGTGATCGCTGGGATGTAAAAGCTCCTGATTTGTGCTAGCCTCAACTCAAGCTTCGAAACTGCTTATAATTAGAATACGATTTTAAGTCCGTAATCTCCCTCGAGCCTCTATTTTTCCTCCAAATCACTCATTCTCGGGTTTTTGATCACGAGAATTCGCGCGCGATAAAAATGCTGCGCTTTTCCTCACAAACAAGATAATAGAATGCTCGGCACTCGGCACTCGGCAATTTCCTTTAAGGGGTTTCGAATAAAATTTACTGGGGATTTTTTTCGTGATTCGAATTACATGTAAGTAGGAATTTCTGACAAATAATTTGAATATTTTCCCTTTATCCTCTTGTCGCTGTCTTTATTTCATTTCTTTTTGCGAATGAAAGGACATCGACTGATCGGTAAGTTACTTCACTTCAACCTACTTTTCTCGCGCAAAATGATCACAGCTTATTTTCTTTTATTTGGCTTGATCATGCCCTTTTTGTTGAAAAGGAGAGATGATACATATCCCGAACATTTTTACACATTTTTTGTCAATGGTTATTGCTTCCGAAGTAAGTAAAATATGAGAAAAAAATATAAATAGGATGAAGCTGAAATATGAAAAATGAAAAATCGTAATTAATGCCGATTTGGCGACAATGGTCAATGGTGATTGGTATCCCCAAAAACAATTAATTGCTTGCAGTTCTGCCTCTCTTCTCCTTCTGGCCTGTCATCAAGGCTTATCTCGCCATTTTAGAGGTCACCCTGTCTCGATCCGTCCAGTCAGACCACACTGCCTGTCCGCCAGTGTGGTCCACGTGCTAAACGACCACACTCGCCGCGCACAATACAAGCCACATTCAGCGCACACAGCAGACCTCTCTCGGCCCCTTCTGTGCAATATACAGACCACAATCTTGGCGCCCGCGATCCTGCAAACCACACTCTTACAGGCCACACTCGGCCCGTCCTATACAGGCCCCACTCAGCTCGTCCCACAGACCACACTCGGTCCGTCCTCGGCCCGTCCTTTAGACCACACTCGGTCGGCCCGTCCTACAGACCACACTCGGCCCGTCCTACAGGCCACACTCGGCCCGTCCTTTAGACCACACTCGACCTGTCCTACAGACCACACTCGGCCCGTCCTACAGGTCACACCCGGCCCGTCCTACAGGCCACACCCGGCCCGTCCTTCAGGCCACACCCGGCCCGTCCTACAGACCACACTCGGCCCGTCCCACAGACTACACTCGGCCCGTCTAGACCACACTCGACCTGTCCCACAGGCCACACTCGGCCCGTCCTACAGACCTTACTCAGCTCGTCCTACAGGCCACACTCGGCCCATCCTCGGTCCGTCCTACAGACTACACTCGGCCCGTCCTACAGGCCACACTCGGCCCGTCCTTAAGACCACACTCGACCTGTCCCACAGGCCACACTCGGCCCGTCCTTTAGACCACACTCGGCCCGTCCTTAAGACCACACTCGACCTGTCCCACAGGCCACACTCGGCCCGTCCT
Source organism: Amphibalanus amphitrite (assembly GCF_019059575.1). Classification (NCBI taxonomy): domain Eukaryota; kingdom Metazoa; phylum Arthropoda; class Thecostraca; order Balanomorpha; family Balanidae; genus Amphibalanus; species Amphibalanus amphitrite. The sequence goes on along the minus strand of NW_024882720.1, from coordinate 131,505 downwards.
ACAGGCCACACTCGGCCCGTCCTTAAGACCACACTCGACCTGTCCCACAGGCCACACTCGGCCCGTCCTTTAGACCACACTCGGCCCGTCCTTTAGACCACACTCGGCCCGTCCTACAGGCCACACTCGGCGCGCACGTCGCCGGGCACCACGTCTGCGGTGAGCTGGACGAAGCTGTCCCACGGGCAGCTGAGCTGGCAGCCGGGCAGCTGCAGCGGGTACGGCTCGGCGGTGGTGTCGTTCCGGTAGAACAGCTGCACGGTGGGACCGACCTCGGGCTCCTCGTGCAGCTCCACCAGCACGGCGCAGGCCAGCGGCGGCGCCAGGCCGTTGTAGAGCTGATGGGGTGGAGATAGAGGGGGATGTCAGTGGCGATCGGAAGCAGCGGCTCAGGGTGTGGGAAGCTGGCGGACGGAGGCCGACTGTGATAACGTTTGGAGCAGCCCATTGGGTAATGCTGAAAACAACCAATTAAAGCAAAATCTTTGGAGGTGCAGAAGAAACTGCTTTAAAGGTAGTGTGCCAGCTTTCTTGGACCATATGGAGTTAATGACCCGGATAAGGAGAACCGGATTTTTAGAACTTATCCATACCTTCAAAACTTATGGAAACGTCTTAAATTCTTCAAATTTTGAGTACCCCAGTGCGAAATTCGCCCCGACGGGTTGTCGGTCGTACCCCAACCACATTTCACACCACTATGAACAATAAATGCACACACTGAAAACGCTATTACCGATATGCTCATCCAATCAAGTTTCGATAAACCCGTTCATCATCATCTCCTGCGGTTTCGAACACGCCTGTTAGGTGGCTTCTGATGCTCGTCGAGGTCGGAATTTCCAAATACGCGTGGTGCGTCGGGCCGCGCGCTCTGACTTCGGCCAAGAAAAATGCGTCAGCTGATCATTGTCATTTCTGCCACTTGCGTGTGGTGAAATGGGGTCATAACTTATAAGACGGCTGTTTCATATCAATTATTTTACATAAAATCATATTTCAAACCACAAATTAATGTTCGACAGCCAAATTTAAGAAACAATACCAATACAGGCTTACAGTTTAAGGCTCGACATTGTGTTGTCTACGATTAGACAGCTGATAACTCATTCCCGTACGTCGTATGGTCGTAACACTATAATGACCTTTGCTTATTGTCACAAGTGCGCCGCATTCGCGATTGTTGCCCGACGCCTGTTTGCAGGTGAGCCCACTACAGTTGTTATACATATCTAAAAACCGATAAACTTTTAGGCGAAAAAGGCACTATTCCAGGCCCATTTTTGATTTTTTTTTGCGATATTAGGTAAAAACAGAAGCTTCTTATCCTAGGAAAAATAAAACGGGAAATCTTTCAAAGGTGGCACACTACCTTTAAAGGTAGTGTGCCAGCTTTCCTGGACCGTATGGAGTTAATGGCCTAGATAACGAGAACCGGATTTTTAGAACTTATCCATACCTTCAAAACTCATGGAAACGTCTTAAATTCTTCAAATTTTGAGTACCCCAGTGCGAAATTCGCCCCGACGGGTTGTCGGTCGTACCCCAACCACATTTCACACCACTATGAACAATAAATGCACACACTGAAATCGCTATTACCGATAGGCTAATCCAATCAAGTTTCGATAAACCCGTTCATCATCTCATGCGGTTTCGAACACGCCTGTTAGGTGGTGCGGTAGACCGCGCCCAAAGCCAGGGCCCCGGTAACGTGAGGTAGCCGAGTCGGGGCAGCGTGCGCTGACCCAAGCCGGGGCCGTGCGTCCTCCCGGTGTCATGTGATAGCCTGGGGCTGCCCGCGGGGATGCGGTAGACCGCGCCCAAAGCCGCGGCCACGGCTTGGGTCAGCGCACGCTGCCCCGACTCGGCTACCTCACGTTACCGGGGCCCTGGCTTTGGGCGCGGCTTCTGCTCATACTTTGTGGTGCGGTGGTGGTGCGTCGGGCCGCGCGCTCTGACTTCGGCCAAGAAAAATGCGTCAGCTGATCATTGTCATTTCTGCCACTTTCATGTGGTGAGATGGAGTCATAACTTTAGAGACGGCTGTTTCATATCAATTATTTTACATAAAATAATATTTCAAACCATAAATTAATGTTCGACAGCCAAATTAAAGAAACAATACCGATACAGGCTTACAGTTTAAATTCGACATTGTGTTGTGTACGATTAGACAGCTGATAACTCATTCCCGTACGTTGTAACTCTATACTGACCTTTGCTTATTGTCACACGTGCGCCGCATTCGTGATTGTTGCCGACGCCTGTTTGCAGGTCAGCCCACTACAGTTGTTATACATATCGAAAAACCGATAAACTTTTAGGCGAAAAAAGCACTATTTTAGGCCCATTTTTGATTTTTTTGCGATATTAGGTAAAAACAGAAGCTTCTTATCCTAGGAAAAATAAAATGGGAAATCATTCGAAGGTGGCACACTACCTTTAACCCCGTGTTGTAAATACTACACATCCAGTAAAGAATGATAAAAGACTTAAACTCAGTTAAGGAAAATTACCGTTTGGGATAAAACCTGACGAACATAAGGCACATTATATAACCATCATGAGAGGTGCGTAGGGATGAGAAATGAGAGTCAGAAACAAGAAATGAGATTCTAGCAACTGGTGAGCGGACGGCTCTTGAAAATGTGGTGAGCGCCGAATTCAGTGAGCTTTTCCCATGGTGAGCGATTCAGTGAGCTTTGAACAGCCTACCCCGAGTGTGGTGAGCAGACAGGCCACGTTGTTGTCGTGGCCCGAGTAGGCAAACAGCTTCCTGCTGGGCGGCTCGAGGCGGCCGTCCACGCTATCCTGCATGTGCTCCAGCATGTCCTTGAGCAGGGGCCCGCCGCCGAGCCGGCGCAGGAGCGGCGTGACGCCGTACAGGGCGAACTGCAGGTCCCGCAGCGGCCGCAGCAGGTCCGGGAAGGCCGGCGCCGCGCAGCCCGGCGGCACGGCGCGCGCCCACTCGGGCACCGTCCGGTTGTGGCCGTCGTCGATCCACAGCGTGTCGTACAGGTCTCCGGCGGAGTCCACGCTGCTGACGTCCAACCCGCTGTACTCGCTCAGGTAGGCGTACAGCGCGCTGTTGTCGGCGTCGATCGCCGCCATCTCGTCAGAGGCGAACACCCGGTCCCGCTCCTGCAGGTACACCGGGCACGAGACCTTGTAGGTCTTCAGCTTGAGGTCGTCCTCGACCGGCACGGTGTGCACGGGGATCGGCTGCCAGGCGATCTCGGCGTCCCAGACGTCCTCCCCCTGCGGCGGGAAGAGGCCGGCCAGGTTGGCCTGCGCCGACATCAGACACCGGTCCACGTCCGTGGCCTCCACGCGGGTGTAGTTCATGTGGTACAGCTCCGGCAGAAAGCCGTCGTAGCGGCCGCGCAGGAAGCGGCCCAGCTCGAGTTGGTTCTGCTTGCCCTCGTTGGTGAGCTGGCCCAGTCCGATCGGCCACGGGTCCGGGTTTGGGTCGGTTGGGTAGTCAATGACGGGACTGCGCGCGCCGTGTCGGTACAGCACGTGCACCAGCCGCAGGGTGTCGGGGACGCCGGCCGGCGGCGGCAGCGGGCCGGCGGCGGCCAGCAGCGGCACCAGCGGCAACAGGAGTATAGAGGTCTGCATCGCGCGACCCGGGCAGGGCGACTGGGAGACCGCTGCGGCGCACCGCGACTTGTAGTCGACCACACTGTGGACAGAGCGATTACGCTCGTGGTCCGCCTCCAGGTGTTAGATGCGCGACAAGGGACGGAGCTCCCTAGTAACGAGGAAGTTTCGACACGAGTTCCGAAGAAATGAAGATACGCGTGTTCACACCGTATGGTATAGCCAGTCATTGTGAGTTTTGGGATTTATGGCTTGCGAGTTGCGCTTATGTAAGTTATCATTGGAGACTCCACACAGAAATGTTGCTTTGATTTACACCTTCCTCTTGGTGCGAAGATGTAAGAATCTGCTAAAATGATGGTGACTGCGGAGCTATTTTTGTGTTCGTATTATGTCTCAGTAACCTATTTTGCCTTGTTATTGCCCATGCACGCGACCGCGCAGCTCCAGCCTCCTGTGGCCGCGGCTAATATTATACCTACTCGTGACAAATCAGATGGACGCATCACGTGCCACGAGCTGGTGTTACTCTCTGTCTTCTTCTGACGTCAGGCGGATCAATATCAATAGCCAGCCTCCCGCCGCGCGGACGGTCCTATGGTGGGGATTCGACTATTGTCGGACAGCCGTCCTCCAGTGAACGTTCACTGCATTTATCGTCACTGAATAGTGCGTCAATCATACGGTTGTCACGTGGTAGAAATCCAGTCACCATAGTGCAACGATCGCTTGTTGAAGGTCGAATAACTGCTGCACAATTATACCACAACAGGCAAAGGCCGTGCGACGGCCAGCGTTGGTCAAGCCACTGTTGCAAAAGCGTCACTACAGCCGGAGATCTCAAAACGACCTATAGGGAATGGGATTGTCGTACAACAATCACATCGTGGTTGTTCAACGATCGTCGTTGAACTGTCGCATGTTAGAGATATCAGCGGTTGTCGTGCATCTGTTACGTGGTATAAATTTGTCTCTTGGCTAGTCCTTTGTTTTACTAGCGGGTAAGCAAAATTCCACCGGCTGTTTTGTAATTACCATAATGTGCAGGACAGGCCACTGTCGTACCACCGCCATGTGGTGACGATTGGTCGACGGTAGTTCGTGTAGCAGCTGCCACAGGGTGTACTGGTGAGCTTATTCCTTTAGCCATTATCTTTTCAACGGTTGGTTATGTTTGACACGATTAGTTTCAGAGACTATTCTGTAGTGCTTTGTGCAAGAAAAAATACTGCCTAGCGCTCATTTGCTCGCAGCTTTGGTGCATATTCTTTTTTTCGTACAAGTGCGTATCAAAAAGTCTGGAAAAGTTGTGACTTATTTTGAATGGGCCTGAGATAGTCACCCGCGCCGTGCTGGTGGCCTGAACTTTCCGCCGAGTGCTGGGGGGGGGGGGCGTTTTCACGCCCCCCGTCTAACTCGGCTCCTGGTTCACGTAGCGAAACGTGGTAAACGGCAATCGAAAGAGAGTCAAAAGTATAAAGGAAGATTCTTTACTTGATTCTAAACTTGCGAAGCAATTCTAAGGGACTTGGAGCGATGAAATTGGTTTAGTCGCTAAGAATTACGAGCGGAACATTATTGAGTGAGATTACAAAAGGCTTCTGATAACCATATACCAAACGTTTATACATAACCGGCTGTTGCGGCATAAGAAACTAGATGCAAACATTTATGGGTGGTTTTAGAATTCAGGCCTATTGTTTCGCCAAAGTTTCTTAAACAGTTTATGGATAGGCATGTTTCGGAGGCAAGCAAATATAAAATCATACCTCTTTGTGGTTGATAAGAGCGTGTGAGGTATCCAAGAATACTGTTTAACTCATAGTTCATTTTTTGCCTAAGCAGTTTTCCCAAAAATGCCTATCACGTACTGTTGTTAACATTATATTTCGCTTTTCTTCTTTGAACATCATGGATGGCGGAAGCTTTTTGTTTTAGTATTTCTGAACTTAAGTGAATTGAAAAAATCGTCACTTCATTTTGAAGCAGTCAATTTTAGTATCTACAATGTAGAAGTCAGCTGCACCAGACTTGGTTAAATCACATCCGTTTGGCGGCATCGTGAATCGGCCGCTCTCCTAACGGCGGCCATTTTATCACCATTAGGCCGCGCGCGGTGCCAAGTTTCGCTCGTTTTGTAAAGCGGCGCGCGCGAGTGACCGCCGCTGTCGGCTCCGGAGCTGGCGAAGTGAGCGAGAGGAGGGACAGCTGGCGTCGCTCCCAGGCGGTGGACGGTCGAGGTCGGGCCGCCACGGCGCCCTGTCTACAGTGGCACCACGGCGCCGCTGATGAAGACAGCGCGATACACGCCGGGTGGAAAACGATACGATAATCATAAATAAGCTGCGAGACTAAGCAACACTTACCTCATTCAAAATTAAACGTGAAATGATATCGACTTCTTAGGATCTGGTTTAGTTGCTGTCGTTCACTGATCTGAGCCCAATAAAGTCATCGTGGCCAATCGACAGAGCTTGCCTGGACACCGAAGTCCGTAACTGAGGCGAAACGTGATTGTGTAATACCACACATCCCCGTTATCATCGGCCTTTTTTATCGTGATCCTCACATGCTTGATTTATTCGTAACTTAAATATCCTTTCAGTAGCTCAATGGGAAGAGCGTTGGACTCCCGGTAGACAGCCCGGATTCGAGTCGCTCCGGCTCTCGAGAAGTGAGAATCACGGGGGTGATCTGCGGTTGGTGGGAGCAGCTGCAGCCAGTTGAAGTCAGGGCTCTGTTTCATGGCACGCTGCTATAGCCGTTACTGTAGGCGCTGGATAATGCTTTACGGGTGGCTTGAGCTGAGTGATTTTACTCTGATTTATTTCAAACTAAAGTTGATCGGGATGTCGTAATATTTCGGTAATAAAATAAAATATAAACTCAGGCACAAAACAGCACACTTCACACCGGTTCTTATCACCGTCTTTCTCACAGGTTCTTCTTCTTTCACGCACACAATCTCAACGTCAAAAGCGATTTTTGGTCCGCGGCTACATGAAAGGCTTATCTTATTCTACACCACGTAAACTTAAATATCGCTTAACTTCTTCTTTCCTTGTCGTGCGGTTTCGATACTTATTTTCAAAACCCTTCTACTAAGCCTATTTTACTTGTTCAAAATTATTTCTGTCCTACCTTTCTACTTCAGCAAAATTTTATTTGGTGTAGCTCGTGCCCGTCACGAATGACGCCGCCGACATAGAAACGGCATCTACACCCCCGCCCCCGTCGGCGCACGTTAGCCCGAGCGTCACTTAGTGTTCGCTTCGACGGTTGTTATTCTCCTGCTTCCGCGAGGAGAACCAGCTTAGTCACCGGACGCTTCAGCACTGTGCTTTTCGTCTGCACGTCCGCCGCACGAACGGCTCCGCCCGCATCTGGAAAGACGCGTGTCACGCGCCCGATGCTCCATGTGCTCCTAGGAGCGTTCTTGTCTGCGATGATAACTACGTCTCCGACTTGTAGGTTTCTTTCTTCCCTCGTCCACTTCTGCCTGTGCTGCAGACTCTGCAGATATTCTTGGCTCCATCTTCTCCAGAACTCTGTTGCCAGGTGCTGAACCTGCCGCCATCTTCTTCTGGTGTAGTTGTCGCTGTCGCTAAACGCACCAGGCGGTAGGCGAGGACCGGCTCGAAGGAGAAGAAGATGGTTGGGCGTCAGAGGGTCGAGATCCAGTGGATCGTCAGACGCTGGTGTCAGTGGACGGCTATTGAGAATCGACTCAACTTCACACAGCAGTGTCGATAGGCCTTCTTCGTCCACGACTTGACTGAGCACTAGTGAGCTCAGTATCTTCCTGACAGAGCGAATCTGTCGCTCCCATACTCCACCATGGTGAGAAGCGCCAGGTGGGTTAAACTTCCACTTCACGTGATGCTGAAGCATTGCTTCATGGATCTGCTGCAGGTTCCATTTGTCTATCTCTTCACGCAGCTCTCTTTCGGCCCCGACGAGGTTCGTTCCATTGTCCGACCGTATCTCTTCAGCTTGACCCCTCCTGGATACGAATCGGCGCAGGGCATTAATTAACGAGTCCGTGGAGAGGGTGTGAGCCACTTCAATGTGAACCGCTCGGGTCGTTAGACAGGTGAACAGCACGCCATACCGTTTGACCATACTTCTTCCCTTCTTCACGAGCAGGGGGCCAAACAGGTCTACCGCCGAGAACGTGAACGGCGGCCGGTCGGGCGTAACGCGATCCACCGGCAGGTCGGCCATCTTTTGCGTCAGCGGTCTTCCTTGAAGTCGTCGGCATGTGAGACAGCGGGACAGGACCCGCCGAACAACTGCGTTTGCACGCACCACCCAGAACTTCTCTCTGAGTGAAGCTAGGACATGCTGACGGCCTAGGTGACCCACTGATTGATGCACGTCTTGGATGATGAGATCCGTTACGTGTGACTTGGCCGGCATAATAGCCGGATGCTTCCTTTCAAATGCTTGTGTAGACCGACCGAGACGCCCTCCGACTCGTAACACGTTCTGGTCTAGAACGGGATCGAGGCGGCTTATCGGGCTGGAGCGCTTGACATTTTGCATCCCTCTCAGTCTGCTTATTTCTTCTTTGTAGCTTTGTGATTGAACATAGCTGATCACGGCCGTCTCTGCGTCGTCAATTTCTTCCACAGACAGGAGAGCTGGTGTGGTCGGCTGATCAGCGCGAGCAGCTGTCCCCTTCTTGTTCGGCTTCTTCTTTTCGTTGGCCGATGTACTCGAGGCACTCGATCTGCTCCCGTCGTGTGCTGCTGTCCTCGTCTGCAGAGCCGAGAGCGCCCGCTCTGCCTTGGCCTTCAGGAGGCGTCTCAGCCGCAGGAAGAACGCCACCGCTCGCTTCAGTCGGTACCATGATGAGTACTGCAGTAGAAGTCTGTCTGTGGGGTTCTTCTCTGAGGTGCTTGTGACCGAAACTATCGCAGGTCGCTTCACTTCTGCGTCATTCTGGTCCAGTTGGACAGGTAAGTTCAGATCCACAGGCCAGTGCTCTTCGTTTTTCCACAGGAACTCCGGTGCTGATGTCCATCTCGAACGATGGAGAAACTTCTCCACAGAAACCCCACGGGAGGCTTCATCAGCCGGATTCGACTTGCCATCTACGAATCGCCACTGACTTGGGTCTGAGTGCTGCTGTATGACCTGGACTCTGTTGGCCACGTATGTATGAAAACGGCTAGTTCTGTTCTTGATGTAACGGAGAACGGTAGAGCTGTCCGTCCAGAATGTAGTGCTGTCTACCGCTACTTCTAGCTCCCTCTTGAGCTGTGCGTCTAGACGTACTGCTACCGTGGCAGCTGTCAGCTCGAGGCGTGGAATCGTGACAGTCTTCAAGGGTGCTACTCTTGCCTTTCCAGCCAAGAATGAGCAGTGGGTCTTCCCTTCGATATCTGTCATCCGCAAGTAGGCTACTGCGCCGTATCCTGTCTCACTTGCATCGGCAAAATAGTGAGCCTGGCAGGAAGTGATGGCCTTGAAGCCTGGGGGCTTGTAACACCGTCTTATCTTGAAGTCCTGAAGGTGATGAAGAGCCTGCGTCCACTCTATCCACTTCTGTTCCAGGTGCTGAGGAATGGGGTCGTCCCATCCCAGGTCCAGCTGACAGAGCTGCTGTAACAGGATCTTCGGAGCCATCAGAACGGGTGCTACGAACCCCAGAGGGTCAAAGAGCGAGCTGGTTGCCGATAAGATGCCTCTTCTTGTTGCAGGTTTTCTCATGTCCTGAACTTGAACTCCGATCGTGTCTGATGAGACATTCCAGAGGATACCCAGAACACGTTTTTCGGCTGAGTCCGTCTCCAGTAAGCTTTTACTGGCTGCTTCTACCGCTCTGTCTTCTTCTGGGATGTGTTCCATGACTGACTTGTCATTCGAAACGAACTTCGTGAGGTGAAAACCCCCCTTCTGACATGCTGAGCGGAGCGACTCGGTTAACTTCACAGCTGAATCTACGTCTGGCACGGACTTCAAGCAGTCGTCTACGTAGAAGTTACGTTCTATCGTGTTCTTCACTTCCGAGTGGTCTTCGGTCCCTATGTCTTCTGCAGTTTTCTTGAGGGCAAAGTTTGAGCACGCTGGCGATGACTTGGCTCCAAAAAGGTGCACCCTCATCCGGTAGTCCTGTGGCTCCTGGGATGTGTCACCTTTAGGCCACCACAGGAACCGCAGTAAATCTGCATCTTTCTCAGGCACTCTGACCATGTGAAACATGCTTTTGATGTCAGCGGCGAATCCGACTTCTTCCTGTCGGAATCTTATCAGTACACCGAGCAGACTGTTTGTCAGATCAGGTCCTTGTAGCAGCTGATCGTTCAGTGACACGCCGCCGTACTTTGCTGAGCAATCGAAGACGACTCGCGTCTTTTCTGGCTTTGCAGGATGGCTGACGGCATGGTGGGGCAGATACCATGTCTTGCTAAGTCGATGGAGCTGTTCGGGAGGGACAACTTCAGCGTGACCTTCTCGGATGAGTTCTTCGACACACTCAGTGTATCGCTGATGTAGACCTTCGTCCCTCTCGAGTCTTTTCTTGAGCCCTTCGGCTCGTCTTTCAGCCATCTTGCGATTATTCGGTAGGCTAGTGTCTTCGTACTTCAGTGGTAGAGCTATTGGTCTTTTCACGTCAGTTCCGTGCAAAATACATTAACGCTTGGCGTTAGAGGTGCAACCGGCCCCCCCCCCCCGTTTCCTGGAGGTGCCCGGCATATGAGGGAGCCGGCCACCAGAGGGTGCGGGCGCCAATAGGAGGCTAGATAAGCGCCAGCGGTCGGGTAAGCAAATACGGCCTGCACGACAGATGCGTCCGGTATATCGCTGCTCGTGACAGGGATCTTCTTGATTGTGTATGTACACGGCAGTTTTACGCTGCCGCTCCCGTCCAGGCTTGATACTTGAAGTCCGGTTAGGGCTTCGCTGCTGATTTTTAGCTCGTCTTGCTCCACGGTCGTTATAGCCAGTGACGTTTCTTCTCCCTTTAGCTTCAACTTCTCAGCGAGAGCGTTGGTGATGAATGTTGCCGAGCTGCCACTGTCAAGAAAGGCGTACGTTTTGCTTTTTTTCCGTTCCGGCCCGTGACCAGCACGGGTAGTATGGACATGACAGGTCCGGCTCGGTCCGTCGTCGTTCCGCCACATACTTTACTTCTTGGCTCGGGCAGCGGACCGGGTCTTCCTTTTTCTGAATTTCTTGGGTCCATGTGAAGCAGAGTTGTGTGACGAGAGCCGCACTTCGAGCATGTCTTCCTTTTGCGACACTGTCTAGAGCTGTGCCCGTATCGGAGGCATCCAAAGCATAGGCCACTTTTCTTGACCAGCTCCAGTCTCTCGCTGGTAGTTTTATACAGCATCTTCTGGCACGCTTCCAGGTCGTGACCTTCCTTGCAACACGGACAGAGTTCGCCGTTTGCTGCATCTTCCGTTGTTTTCGTCACATGAATTTTCGATTTCTTTACTTTTACATCTTCTCTTCTGTTTACAGGTGATGACTTTGTTCCACTGGAGATAGCAGCCATCTCAGCGGTTCCAAACACGGGATCGGCCGCCACTTCCACTTCCTTCTCCACGAACTCCACGACATCTTGAAAGCTGGGCTTCGCGTCCTGTCTTGTCAGAGAGAAGGCTAACCGTCGCCAGCCCTCTTGAAGGGCGGCTGGTAGCTTGCCAACAATCTTCTGCAGGTTCTTTGGGTGGTTTACCTCAGTTAGACTGCTGATGTCTTCCATAGCATTCAAACAGCCTCTCAGTTTGATAGCGAAGTCTTCCAGCCCGTCTATATCCGTGGCTCTGATCGCGGGCCAGGTGAGCAGCGTTTCCACGTACGCCTTAGATATTTTGTAGTCATCGCCGTATTTTCGGTCGAGAGCCTTCCGAGCCTCAGCGTAGCCCTTTACTGGATCAATGTGCATGTAGCTCCGCACTATGGTGTTGGGCTTTCCGTCTGTGTATTGATCCAGAAAGTGCAGGCGCTCCGCGCAGTCTTCTGTCCTTTTGGCTATCCTGCTTTCAAATGCGCGGATGAATCCTTTATACTCCAAAGGATCGCCTCGGAAAGTCTGAATCTGCAACTGGGGTAGCAGAGTTCTCTTCTGTTGAGTTAACAGTGCTTGAATAGCTGTCAGTTCTCGTTGCGAATCGTCACTGTCATCGCCATTCGCAGCTGAGCCTTGTCGTCTTGGAATGGTCTCTTCATTGAGGACACTCGCGCTCATCTCAAGTGCTTTTTCTCTTGCTTCAGCAAGCGCCATTTCTTCTCGCAGCTGTAGCCTCTCTCGTTTCATCTTAAGCTCCATTTCTTCACGAAGAAGTCGTTCTTTTCCTTCGAGTAGAGCTACTTTGGCCTCTAGCTCTGCCCTCTTAAGAGTTTCTTGGGCTCTTTGGCTTGAAGTAGAGGAACTTGAAACGAGAGATGCATGTGACATTGAGCTTCTGCATTCAATTGCCTCCGCTTGCTCTTCGGCAGCTAGAACTTTCTCCAGTCTTTCTATCAGAACAGCCTTGTTGCCGCTTGTCGACAGTCCTCTTTTTCTGAGTTCTTCCCGTAGGGACTTTGCCGTACGTAACGGTAGGTCGTTTGGAGAGTCAGCTCCCATCTTCTTATGTACTTTGACTTACACTTGCGTTGTTTACGTTAAATGATTCTTACGTTAAACAAACTTCATATCTTCATATCTTAAACTTGACTAAAAGTAAGAATCATAAACGTAGAAAAGCGCTTTTGACTAAGTGTAGGCGCTGGATAATGCTTTACGGGTGGCTTGAGCTGAGTGATTTTTCTCTGATTTATTTCAAACTAAAGTTGATCGGGATGTCGTAATATTTCGGTAATAAAATAAAATATAAACTCAGGCACAAAATAGCACACTTCACACCGGTTCTTATCACCGTCTTTCTCACAGGTTCTTCTTCTTTCACGCACACAATCTCAACCACAACCACCGTCAAAAGCGATTTTTGGTCCGCGGCTACATGAAAGGCTTATCTTATTCTACACCACGTAAACTTAAATATCGCTTAACTTCTTCTTTCCTTGTCGTGCGGTTTCGATACTTATTTTCAAAACCCTTCTACTAAGCCTATTTTACTTGTTCAAAATTATTTCTGTCCTACTTTTCTACTTCAGCAAAATTTTATTTGGTTTAGCTCGTGCCCGTCACGAATGACGCCGCCGACATAGAAACGGCATCTACAGTTAGGTACTATTAACCCGGCAGTTGCTGGGGTATTTCGCCACCCACCGTTTGCTGGGGGGGGGGGGGGCGTTAAACGCCCCCAGCCGATAACTCGAGAACCAATAGGCGCAGCGAAACGCACGAGGCGGCAAACAAAAGAGCGCGACGAGACGCTTCAGATGAGTACTTTAAAGTTGAGTTTTGAGGTCACAGGTCGGGTCAAGGTCAGGTCAAACACCTGAAATCGGCCTTTCAGTAGCATGGACTTCAGGACTTCGCAATGGGCACCTCTCGTCATAAACTCTGTCAAAATGGTGCACAATCCATCGTATAAGGCCTACAAGAGTGTCAGCTCCATGTAGGGGTCAGTCAAGCATAGGTCAGGGTCAAGGTCAGGTCAACCGGGTAGGCACATATCCCCGAAAATCAAAACTGATATTCGCAGCCCGTGACACATGTTTTATGGGTAATTTGGGGCGTAGAACACGATGGTGATATTCATTATATCATATGTGTACGTGTTTGGCTAAAAAAGTTTAATTTAAGAAACGCATGTATCATAGTCGTGAAGTAGTCACGAGAAATTGTCAAGATGCAGTTCAAGATTTTGGAAAATGCGGAACGATAATCAATAATCGAAGATAGCCATTTGATTGTTCATGGTATTGGCAGTCTAATGGCGTTTACGGCATGTCTGTATGTCTATTCTGTGATTTTATATGATTTTTTGAACATACGCCGTTTTTGGTCGAAAATTCAAAAATCATGACGTCACTAAAACCTCGATATCTCAGAAATGTTCCGACCGATTTTTTTGAAACTTTGTCACAATAAACTTCAATCAATTCCCTACAGGTACCAAAAATTTGGCGCGCCTGCGGCGCGCCGTTTTTATGCTATGGCCCGGCGAAAAAAGTGGGGGCGTTAAACGCCCCCCCCCCAGCAACTCGCGGGTTAAAGCGCTATTGCGCTTTGGTTTCCATAGAAACATAAACAAATTGACGTTTATAATAAAAATAAAGGCTAAATAATGAAAACCAAAAGCCCAAATAAGTATGGTACTGAATAACTGATAAACCGGCATTTCCCTGAGACATTTCGTCGAGTAGCTGTGCTGCTAATATGGTTACCTATTGGTAATTGGTATGGTAATTGGGAATGGTAACAGAGGTAGTTGTGCTTTGATACGATATTGAGGACACAATTTTAACCTGCTTTTACCAGAACTGACAATTAAATATGGATATTCCTACCGGGACTAAATAAGCTCTTGGTTTTATCAATGTGGGTACTTGAGTAAATACATGCGTGTCATAAAAAGTGCACCAATTCAGCTCTTCTCTGTCCATTTGTCTGCAACATTTGCTCATTATTTTGCTGAAAGGTCACCTGTACTCCGCGATCGTAATGCTGTCTCCCCATTCACGGTGGATGATTTCAGGCTTCCGTCGTCCTTTTCGGAGTTCCGATTTTCACATTGGTTACCTATTGAATGGGAGCGTTGATATACCGCCCTGACATCGACCGGGCTCCCGTAAATGTCACAGGGTCAGTCATTGATAACACGGACTGCTGTGAACTCTTGCTCATTTCACGGTGAGCGCAACGACAGAGGATGACTCGGACTGGTGTGAATTCCTGTTCATTTCACAGTGCGCGCTGTGACGGGGGCGGCGCTCGTCCCCTGACACGCGCTGTCACTGCTGCGTCGGTACCGTCTCTCTCTCGGCGGCCCGGGCGCGTCGGTAATGTCTCTCCTGGGCGCGCGGCGGCCGCGCGAGGACCGTTTTTCCGGCCGGCCGACCTGTCGGACTAGTTGGGATGGATGGCGCGCCAGGAGCCAGCCACCCGGAATAGTGACGCCGTGCCGATAGGCGGGCGGCGCGCACGGCGCGGCGTGCTCCGGCGTACCCCACGTCATCGACCGACCACCTCGTATATACGTCTGTATTACAGCGCGCAGCGGGCCCAGCTTTATGCCTGAAACAGACTCTTTCCCCAGTCAGGAAATCGCATGCGAGAGCTTATTCCAATACATGGAAGCACGCGGGAAGAATTATAATGTATTTGAATAGTCTCTCGCATGCGATTTCCTGAACGCGGAAAGAGTCTGTTTCAGCCTCTACAGAACAGTATTCACAGCTGTGATAAGGCTACCCCTGATAAATGGCCGAACTTAAACGCACCGGAAAAATAATCAGGGAGATAAATGAAGCAGCGAGTTTTCTGAGGCGGCCCGCCGCCGGCTAGTGAGGCGCACGCGCTCCCTGCCCGTCGCCGGCTGATTGTCTCAACATGGGGTGCCGCCAGTATCAACGTGCTATGAGCTCTCCCTCTTTTAGTCGGCTATTGTACACTCAGAAAACACTTTGAGAACATTTTTGAATAAGGGCTCATATGAGTGCCAAAACAGGGCTCAAATCTGTATGATTTTAAAATCGGGATCAGTTAGGCGCCCTTTTCGGGCTCAAAGTACATTAGCCCCGAAAGCGGCATCAGTTCGTCTTCCTTTTCGGGCTCAATTCGAGCTGCGTTTTAGGGCTCCATACGACATTCCGCCATTCCGTCTTTTGCTGTTTTCAGTGCCATGTGTTGGTGTACCTACCGCCGTGATTTCAAAATGAATGGTAAGTTATTAGTTATCAGTTATCGCTATCTTTTAGAAAAAATCAAGATGTTGATGCTCATGCCATTTTAATCCCTTATCAATTAAAATTGTGGTGGTATTTGTTCAGAAAAGGTCTGATCTACAATTGTGGCGCCGTTGATACGAATACGCACGGGTTTGATTATTCGTTTTTCTTATATTTGCGCCACATGAAAGCATCATATCTGCATTCAGGATGTCAAATAGTGTAAGAATGTGCAGAATTTTTGTCTGGTTCTTCGTGATGATGTGATTGAAGCAATACTTTCAAGGGTAGGTAAGGATTTTGTTACTTGTTCGTAATGGTTATCTTGATGCTCAACTAAAATTAATCCTAACCTTGCCTACTAACCTATTAAGTTAAACTTAGTACCAATACCTACCAACCTACAACCTATTTGGATCTTTCATATACTTATAACATGCTGCTGTTTCTGCTAACATGCTGCGGAATGCTGGTTGACATGATGGAATGCTGGTATGACAGTGTTCCATGTTTCAGAATTTTAGGTGAATAACCACACATGATGGGGAAAATATTTTCATCCTAAAAATATGACAAGTGGCTTTATTTCATCTTTGCTAAAAAAATATGTCAAAAGTTTGATTCAACAGCCAGCTGCCAGGTTACGCATGACTTGACAGTTGATGCATCTACTCTACATCATTTCATTTCAGATCCTTTGAAGGTTCTGACAAAATCTGAGGTAAAAAATGGCATTATGCAGTTTTGCGGAAAGACTAAATCTATCTCATTTTGTCTTCAGATTTTTTTTTTATTGGGACACCCAATTGAAATCCAATTTTAGAACACTGTGACACCATGCCTGTGTGCCAAGTAAGAGGAAGGGTCTACAAGTATACATCAAGATAACCAATTATGGACAAGTTGAGACTTGAGTCATGAGCTCTTATTTGTGGTTACAATACCTTCAACTGCATGATTTTGCACAACTTCCATACAGGCATCCAGACTGGAAAAGGTTCAAGTCCATACTTATTCTGGTGCTTGAATATGGCAGTTCAAAGATGGAAGGCATATGATGCTACAAAATGAAAAAAGTAATTCAACTTACAAAAAATAGGTATTCATATCTATCCTAAACTAAACTAACCTAAACTTACCTAACCTAATCCAACCCAACCCAACCACCCCAACCAGCCCAGCCCAGCCCAACCCAGCCCAGCCCAGCCCAGCCCAGCCCAGCCCAGCCCAGCCCAACCCAATCCAAAACCTACAGTCTAAAACCTAGAGCTAAAACCTGCAGCCCAAACTGGAAAACATCCATATGGTACGCCGGACGCCCGTGAAGCCGTCATGCGCCGAAGTTCGGCGCAAGCTATTTTGCAATTTGCGCTGAAATTTCTGCATTATTTGCGCCGAAGGTTAGTGCCCTTTTGCGTCAAAATTAAGCCACTTATACAAAAAGCACGTTTACATCTGCTGGCCAAGGTTTTATAAACCAGACAGAACGCTCTGGGCCTTAACCACTCCTGACTCCCATGTTTGAGCGTCCAAATTAGTTGATGTTTCCATGGAAGCTGAATACCACAATACGTGTAGCGCACTGTAGCATCGTGCCGTGAAATAAGGCTCGGGACGGAAGTTCCGGGGTCACAAAAATTGGTGTGGCGGTGTTGTCGCGGCTGGCGGGCGCCAGCAAGGGGTTTAAGTTTACGACACCACTCTTGTTTCAGGAGAGGTGTCAGCGATTCGAGACTACTTGGGCATGCGGGCAGCGGGGTCGGCGTGGCTGCCTGCGGCTGCGGCCACACATCTTGGCGTCCTGGAGGCGGAGATGCTGATGGTGGCATGAGTCATCACTGGCTGCCCGATTTCCATGCTCCAAGACTCGCCGTGAGGGCCGAGGCGGGCGTCGTGCCGATGGAGAGATGAGGAGGGATGCGCTGGCATCGCGCCTACTGGCGAAGGCGCTCTCCCTCCCGTCGGAGGACCCGCCGCGTCGTGGCGGAAGCCCCCCCCCCCCCAACCGTGACTGAAGTCAGTGACCGGCTGGAGAGAGCGCGGGGGAGCGGTGTGGGACCACTGGAGTGGCGCTGCCCGCCGAGGCGCGCTTATCCACGAGACTGCCCCCGTAGACGCCAACAGACGGCGTCACGGTCCACCTGGACCTGCTGCCGATCGGGGCGTCCGCGACAGCGAGGAGGAGTGCTGCGGAGGCGTGCCTGGGAGCGCTCCCCCAGCGTGCGACGTGGGCCTGGGTCGACGGGTCTGCGACCGGGGGAGTAATAGGAAGGCGGCGCTGGGGTCCTCACCGAGCACCCAGACAGTACAACATTGGTACTGCGGGAGGCGGCGGGGAGGATTTGCTCCATTTACCGATCTGAGATGGTGGCGCTCAAGACGGCAAAGCAACATCTCCTGAAGCACCCGTCCTTCGAGGAAGACCCCATAATCATTTGCTCCGACTCGCAGGCGTCGCTGGCGACGCCACGAGGTGGACAAGTGGCCCAGACACCCCCCCCCCCTCATCCCCTAGGTGCCGCCATCTGGGAGTATATGATGGCCCTAGTGGCTGTAGGGGGCCGAAGAATCCACCATAGAAGGAGGGCGGCGATAGCCCGATTAAGCTGGGCGTCCAGTGGAGCCTCGGCTCTATCATGGGCATTGGGCAAGGACTCTGCGAGCACCCCCGTCTCCTCCATCTTCGACGGCACTCCAGTCAGAAAGCTGTCCCCACCCGAGTTTCCCAGCAGCATGGGCCACATGAAACCGAACAGCGCCGAGCCGCTCGACGCTGAGGACCAGGCGAGAGTAACAGTGAAAAGGTGAAACGCTCGAAACGGCGCGCTGCCGGCCGAGGGCGCCGAGCCGGCCCAGGCCGGCTGCGGGTCAAACAGAAGCCGTCTCCGCGGCGGCCGCCCAGTGACAGCGACTCGGACTGACGTCGAGGCACCGCTGCCGCCTCCGCCGACCAACCCGCCGCCCAGCAAGGGCAGTTTGAAGGCGGCTGCGCCGGTGAAGGTGGCGCGGCCTGGCAGGGGCCGCGGCCGGCCCACTCCCAGCTACCCGTCCCGCGAGGTGCTCAGTACCACCGACTCGTCCGATTCTGAGGCAGCGCCGTCGGCGGGCCGCCGCCAGCAGTGACGACGACCGGCTGGCGGCGTTCGCGCGGGACTTGTCCGACTCCTGGTACTCGGACTTGCCGCCCAAACTGGACGCCGGCGGCGTGAGCACCAGCAACGCCAATAAAAAGTCCACCTTCATCCGGCTCTTCTCGCACCGTGTCAAAAGGACTACGCCGCGCGGCCGGCCGGCCAACTCGAATGAGCGCAGCGAAGGGCACACGTCCCCGACGGCGGCACTGGCGCCTCCTGCCGCGCCGCTGCCGGCGTTGCTGGCAACGCCGATCCAGGCCCATCGATTTCTACTGTTTTGTTGCCTACGTGCCGCTGCCGCCGCTCAGCCAGCACAATGGCGTGCCGGTGTTGCGCTGTCGGATCGAAAAGCGGCTCGTGCAGCGGACGGACGGGTGCGGCCCGCGCGATGAGCCGCCGCCGCACACCGAGCTGCGCCGCGCGGACGTGAAGGTGGAGCTGGCAGCGGCCTGCTCAGTCCCCTCAACGGCGTCGACCGGCTCTCCGGCGATTTGCGGTCAGAAACGCCGCCGCTTCTGGGACCAAGGTGTCAGAGCGCGGCGCTGCCCGTGAGACGTTAAGTTAGCACAGGCAATGTCGTCTGCACTCCTTGCAGTTCATGTTGAATACACAACCATGTTGCGAAGTAATAGGCGCCGGGTTTTTCAGTTCATAGAACTTTTTCCCTGGCTATTACACCCCACAACCGAACACTGACACCTTGCACAAGTATGACTGTGTGTATGAATGTTAATAAATACATGAACCAATGTTGTGTTTTCGGTTCCAGTACCTTCTTTGGGCACCTCGGCAACAAGTAAGTAATCCGTTAGCTTTGCCACACCTAAGATAGGCTCCCACGTTGTTATTTGCTCCCGGGTTAACATAAACCGGTTTAACGTAACTTTTGCATCCCGGCCAAAATTGCCGGGTTAACTGTCCCACCGCTCGAGACTGGCGCTAGGCTGGCCGAGCAAAAAAAAAGTTTGTCCGCGGCTTCGTCTTATTCGCAGCTGCTGGACACGGGGGAGGGGGGAGGAGGGGCTGCATCGGACGAAAAGCGGGCTCTGGTATTAACTGGATTTTTTTGCCAGCTGGCGCCGTATGGTGGCGCTAGCAGAGCTTCTTACATATCAATGCTAGATATAAAAGAATAAATATTTACCAATCAATTTTTCATTTAAAGCCATTTGAAATATTTATGTCCATCCTACTACCGCGCTTAGGTATATCTAAAATTAAATACCTTTCGTGCGTCGCCAGCTGGCCAGCCAGCTGACGCAATCCAGCTTTTACCAAAGCCCCGAAAAGCGATGACGTGAGCCCTAATATTGGCTTCACCACACAATTTGAGCCCTCAAACTGGAATCAGGTGAGCTCGAAAATGGGGATCAGGCTGAAAACTGGTATCATAGTGAGACTAGTTTTAGAGCTTGACACCGATAATGGGTACTGACTGAGCTCTGTTTCTGCGATCAATGATACCGATTTAAGGGATCGTATGAGCCCATGTGGCGTTGCTCAGAAAGTATTCTCGAAATGTGCTGTCTGTTTTGAATATGGTACATTAGCCCGAAAACTGGTCTCTGAGCCCGAAAATCGGGACACTGTTTTCTCAGTGTATCCATAATTTCACACAATCACCCCTGATACCACGAAGGCCTTTGAAAAGTGTAGGCGTTTTTAGATCGGTGAGGGAATCTCCGTCCATTGAGGTCAACTCGTGCCCCGCTGTATTATAGGAGTTCCTGTGGGGGTTTTGAAAGGCCACATCACGGCTATCGTTCTACCATGGAGGCTGGGTACACCATGATCCATACATTCATACAACGCGCGGGGTCAAAGATCTCAGTCTGCTGTGGGGCGGCAGTCGCCCTTAGCAACATACGATTATACCCCAAATGTTGTTTTTACATCAATGGCTGTTGCCATGACAGAAGCTAACATTGCTGCACGTTTTATACTGGTGTCAGTGTTCTGCAACCATCTGACATGATGGCGAGGGAGTTGGTACTTGCATGCAGTCGGAATTATGAAAATTCGCAGGTTGAATGAAGCGCATTTCTGCTGTCCGAATAGAGTGGAATAGTGGTGCCTGTAAGGCAGCGAAAAATCGGCACCGATTTTTCGCTTCTGGATAAATTCTGGTTCACCAACAATTCGTTTGAGAAATGTCGCATAACCAGTCAATGAATGCCAGTTAACGGTAACGCCGCATCCTTGTTCAAACACATAGCCGCGGTTGACCTCCAGAACCACGCCGGCCGGCACTGGCGAGCGGTGGCCCGACCTGACCTTGCTGGAGGGACCGGGACATCACCGGCGGGCGGCCAGAGCGAGGAGAGCATGAGGAGAGAGAGAGAGAGAGAGAGAGAGAGAGAGAGAGAGAGAGAGAGAGAGAGAGAGAGAGAGAGAGAGAGAGAGAGAGAGAGAGAGAGAGAGAGACAGAGAGACAGAGACAGAGACAGAGACAGAGACAGAGACAGAGACAGAGACAGAGACAGAGACAGAGACAGAGACAGAGACAGAGACAGAGACAGAGACAGAGACAGCCGATACGGAGTTGTGGAGTAGAGGATGTCAACGGCGTTACGAGGGTTAACTGAGGTATACGCCAGCTATCTATTTTCAACATGAGGTCCCGTAATAAGAAGGAATAATTACTTTTTGATAATAATCAAAGGAGGCCAGAAACTACTTTGGATTATTTTTCCATAAGGGTATTTTCCATTCTTATCGTAATCATAATCATGCTAAAAAACGTTTCAAACCTTGTTCTGAGGACAAGGTTTGTGGTATTTTAATATTATGTTGTTACCAAGGCCACATAAAATCGCGCGGGCTGGAAGCCCCTTTGTGCGATATTCATTGCTTGATTTCCAGAATTTATCGCTGCTCATTGGAGGCCCAGACGGTGAGATATTTACAGCGCACTGAATTGTCTCATCTATGCTGATGTGTCACAATGAACCAGAAAATGGCTCGTGCCACTTTATATTTCCGCTTGGGAAATTCAGCCAGTTCTATTATTTCGGGAGCTATTTCTGGGCCGACCCGACCCGTTAGGAAAGAATGTTCCTACGAATCTTTTGGATTTAATTAACACTAAGGCCTTGCGATAGGTGTCAGGCAATAGGTACTTCAAACCAGCTCCTTTACTAAATAAAGCAACCAGAACAAACGAAAAGCTAGAAAAGTCTCGTTTGGGCTGCTACACAATACACATGCCAAGTGCTCAGCACGCTAAGTGCAATGTTCATAACGTACCCGCCTTTCACAAAACTGCGTGAATTTAATACGAATGAAAGACCAATTATGAGTGAAATGTTGGAAGTAGCCAGTAACAATTTGAAGCGCCCCAGTCCGAATAAGATTTGCGCTTCGGTAACTACGTCATACCTTTTATAAAACGTCCGTCGCTGAACCTCTGACTGGAACGTTGAGAAAAGAAAATCGCGGCATACGCGGCCAGTTGACATGTCACTTGACCTCCCCATACCCAATCTACCGCGCCCAAAGATAATTCAGCCTTCAGCCTTCGATACCGCTGCGAATACCTGCTATTCCAGTCCGGACCGTTCTCCGCTACAAGGGGGCGGCACCTCTGTCGCTAACACAAATATTTTTTTTTTTTAACAGTATGGATTGTCTCTTTACCCTTTTCGTGACTCGTGGTGACTGGCGATAGGCAGTTTTGCGGCCGCCAGCGGTGCTAGTTGGCTCCCTCTGTCTGTGGTGCCGCGGCGGTCTGTGGTGGGCCTTCCTCTCTGTGCCGGGGCCGGGCTCGTTGGTGTCTGGTGTACCGTGCTCGCGGGTGCCGGGGCCGCAGCGGCGCGGCTTGGCCGGCCACCGCTGCCGGTGACAGGTCCAGAGCGACGAGTGACGTAGACCGAGCGGCGGCGGCGCGAGACGGAAACGGAACGACAGCCGACGACGGCCAACCATGGAGGGGGGAGCAGGGAGCAGAAGAGGGAGAGGGAGAGAGAGAGAGAGAGAGAGAGAGAGAGAGAGAGAGAGAGAGAGAGAGAGAGAGAGAGAGAGAGAGAGAGAGAGAGATCCTAGCTGTAGCCTGCCGTGGTGCCAGTGCAGCCATATTAAGACCATTACCGCTTCATCTGGCGTATCGATCGCTATCGGCGCGTTTCCTGAACGCCAGAAAATAGCCTCCATGGTCTCTACATACAACAGCGACTGGCGTCGGTAGCGCAGCCAGCAGCCGCCGCCATATTTCCTCACCGCCTGTCATGAGCAAATCGCTGGGTGTGCTGCCCGCGCCCGGCTGAGCCAATATGCTCGGCGGCGAGCCATTTACCTGCGGTGCCAGGCGTGGTCGCCGCGGATAACAGAGCACACCGTGATCGACGCTAGCCTCTGTCGTGGGAACTTGACAGGATTGACGGCGCCCTGTTCGCGTCGATAATGGCCATCGACCGGAGCTCGGCCTTCGACAGCGCTAATGACGGTCTAAAGGAGCTGTCATGGGCTGGGTGGGTGCATTCTTTGACGCAAATTTGCAAATGGACACTTTCAGAAGGCATAGTGCTAAGCTAGCCTGCTGCATCTTCTGCAGACGTTGGCAAAAAGCAAGCATGCGTTAAAGACTCAATTGCGATAGTTCCACGGAACCAGTGGCCGATGCCGGTCATTTGAAGAAGGAGACTCATGCATTTACTTTTGCACTTCTGAGTAAAAGCGGCTCTCCGACACAGCACTATTGCCGTCCCCCCCCCCTCCCCCCCGTCCTCTGGCCACTGTTCCGCCGTGTACCGACGCCTTCTGACGGACCGTCGCTGACCGTTTCAGGGGCGCTGTGCTCCGTCTGCCACGTTCCCGAGCCGCTGTTCGCCTTCTTCTTCTGGCTCGGCTACTGCAACAGCTGCCTCAATCCCTTCATCTACGTGTGCACTTCGCTCGAGTTCAAGCAGGCGTTTCGGCAGATTCTGTGCGGCGGCGGCCGGCGCCGCGGCCCGCCGCCCGTCGGCGCCTCGGTGGTGTCTCGCGCGGCGCGGCCGTCGGCGGCGACGGCAGGCCGGGCCTCGCCGCGCGCCGCCGCCAGCGTCTGAGCACCGCAGGCCAGCCAGCGAGCCTGATTGCCTATGAGACACAAGTACACTGGCAGCTGGCGGCCCCCGCCGCTCCTGATGACTCTCGGATCGAATGAATGACAAGGTTGGCATTGTTGACATTGCGCGTCATTTACGTAATTCCTGTTCTCGCCTCTCGATGGCATCATAGTTCAGACTGTGCAATATCAGTGAATAGACTATGCAATATCGATGACGTTTGCAGGTGCATTGACTTTCAGCCGTGCGCGGTGCACCACTGCCTTTGTTTGTTGTTCGCAGCTTCACTGCCCTCAGCGGCGCGCCGACTGTTAGAGAGTCTGTGTGTATCTCCCGTGGCGCTTCTGATACTGCCGAAAGCTAAACTCCTGCGGGGGCTTTTAGGCTGCCGCGTGGCTTTTAGGCCGAGGTGGCCCTGGAGGCGTCCAGTCTAGGTTTGTTGTTCAGCGGGGCCCAGTGTGTAATGCCTGTGGATAGTTGGTAATTGTTTCAGTGTTACGTGTATCTGCTGGTGTTTATTGTTTATTAATAAACGGAATCGGTGTACGTCAAACATCCATCAACCTAAGGCTAGTCATGAATGGGCGCATTATGGAGATGGGACAGCCGAGACTGTTTCTTTCTGACCTGAACGCGTCAACGGCCTGTGTTGTTCCCATCGCGACAAGAACGCAGGCCATTATTGAGGCAACTAATTGATGCATCAGTCAGGATGATTTAGTCGGCCTGCCCTCTCCCCGGTAAGCCGACCTGAAACGATCATATATGCACACTGCTCACCCCGTTCCCACGTTTCTTTGTGTGGCAGCCGACACGGCTGTGATTTTGCCTCTGCTCGTTGACGATCGACCCCCCGGTCGCCTCAGCACCTGTGGCGCCCGGGGCGGTGCCGGCGGCGTCCGACTCTGCGGCTCCACCTGTGGCTGCCGCAGAGGATGTCTCCATTGGCGCGGTGCAGAGACGCAGCGGACCAGTCCGGGCATAGTGATAGGTGGCGGCGCGGCGGCCCGCAGCAGGGCCGCGCGTGCCGTCACGGTTCATCAGCAGACATCATCGGCGAGGGGCGAGCTAACGACGCCTCCGGCAATGGCCAATGATCAGCCGCGCGAAACAAATGACACAACGATCGGCTCCGCCTGCCGCCTCCCCACTGCACCGTTAGCCCCGCCTGTCGCCGCCCCCCCCCCCCCCCACCCACCCCCACAGCACAGCCAGCTCTGTCTTCACTTCTTCAGCCGCCCCACCCCCACAGCGCATGGCCTAACAGGATGGCCTCCTAACAGGACAGCCTCTGTCGTCCGCCAAACGGCATTGTCACATCAGCCTGCCTCCTCAATCACAAGAAAAGTGAGGTAAATACGCCTGTTTGCCTCCCCATAACTCAGACAGCCGCCAAAAGGGTGTTGGCAATAATGAAAATGGTAGTCATTTCGTACTCGACTTAAGCATCCTACAAACTTGTCACTCCGAAGAATTACGCGTTTTACTTTCTCGTGCCAACTGTAGTCAAGGCCAAGGACAGATTCAATGTCATGTTTAAAATTGACCTCAAATTTTGCACTTCTTCGAATACCCTATATATCAGATTGCAGTCCATGTATTGATGTAAGACAAGATTGTGTGAAGGTCAAGGTTGTGTGACGAATGCGTACGTACCGCTGTTTTAATTAAGGCACGTAGCCAGGATTTTGCTCAGGGAGGGGCCACAGGTCACGGCCTAGTGTCGTATCCCCTCCAAAAAAGGAAAACTTCTCGGATTTGGTCCACTTGTTAACAGGGTTGTATACGACTCAATCAATAGCAATCAATTCAATCACGACAAATTTGGGAAACCAATCAAATCAATCAAGTCAGAGCAGTTTTCGGGAATTGATTCAATCGACTCAAACGCGACAATGAAAGGAATCAATCAACTCAATCAAACGACTCAAACCAAGATATACATTAGGTTTTTTGCCCCACCAACTTGGAAAAGTGTCCATAGCAGTCTGGTGTACCTACCTACCTACCTACCTACAGAAGAAACAAAAATATTGTCATTTAAAATTATAAATTGCCATGCCATTCAAAGTTTCTATGTAATAAGGAAGGATACCTAATGATGGACAGGTGGATCATGATATTGAGGTTCAATGGGTAGAATTGGAGCAGAAGTTTCATTTAATGGGTGCAAAATAACCCAGTAGTTGACTTCAACAAACGCCCCTTAACCCAAATCACCACCTTTTACCTAAAAGTTGTCAATTTAATTTTGGCCATATTCCAGCTAAGTCATCAGGCCATCTACCCCATGTAAAGCCCCCGTCTGTCTCTTATGTGAGTTATGCGGAGCTCTTCTGAATTGAACCCTGAACATAATGAACCTAGCTAGGTTACATGCCACACTGACACCATATTGATATGAAAGTGTTGAAAATGTGCTATAAATTTGACAACTTCATTAGGTATGCTTTATGAAGACAGCAGGAAAGCAGGTAGGTATAGTCGGTCAAATATGTATCTTTCCCGGCCGCCAAGTGGCGCTACGGTCTGGATTCGATAGTTGGCTGAGCCCACACCCCAGCTGCCCTGGCGGCTCTGGCGGCCCTGTGACGTCACGCGCGGGGGGCGGAGCTACACAGCGGCCGGCTGGAGAGTGACCGCAGACCAGCACTGGACGGCCTCGCCGCCGGGTGCTCCGGCGGGTCTGGCCGGGAGAGGCGAGCAAGCGGATGCGTTAGGAATCTAACGAATGTGAGGGCAGCGCGATGGTCTAATGATGGCTGTGCTTTCATGCGCCGTGTAAATTGTAGACTGAGTGCTATGAGCTATCAAAGGATTATCTGGTGTTTCAACAGGGGTCGCTGACCTAAAAATTAAGATGGTTGCTCTTGATACGATTGAATGCTTGGTGATATGATGATTAGCGCAAGAGAAATATTTAATCGAATTATGACCGGTTATTTTTTGATAAAGCAAAAACTTTTTTCATTTTTTTTTTGGCATTAACGGGAAAGCGTTAAGCCATATCTACTGAAAATCTTAACCTGCGCCGGGCCGGGGGGGGGGGGCGATTTGCGCCCCCCCCAGGTTTTTCGCAGATAGCCGAAAAACGGCGGCGTGCAGCGCCACCAAATTTTGCATACCTGTTTTTCCATCTATTGCGCATACTGTGTGCGAATTTTGACCTTATATGACTTAAGGTCAGGTCAACAGGTCGGTTTGAGTGACCTAACGTCACAAAAAGTTTGAACTTGCACCAAAGCTACAACTGTTGACCGATCGATATGAAACTTTCAGGAGTTAGTAAGGGTGACAATATCCACAAAATGTATGTCTCGGATTTTTTATCTATGACCTGAGGTCAGATCAATCTCACAACCTCCCCATTATAAGTCAATGGGATAAATTTCAACTTCATCTGAATGCCACCCGATCCACACAATATACTCAGGATCATGGTGTTGCAGGTCCCTGGTGGTCATTCTACCGAAAGATGTCACCGGTGACCTTTGGAAGGTGTCGCTAGGTCATCCGAGGTCACCTGAGGTCACCAGCGGGGGTTTTCTGCAATAACTTTTGAGTGAATAGAAATAGAGACTCCGTTCGACGTTTATCATGTTTGTCTGATCAATGCGGATCGAATGATATGCAACATGACCTATTTCAGTCAGGTCATGACCTTGACCTTAGGTCAAATTTTCAACTTGACCTTTTGAGGTCACATGATATAGCTTTCGATGCGCTTTGACAAGCTAAGAACGATGACGTTCGAATCGATCCTTTATCTTGTCTGGATCAAAAGCTATTTAAGAAAAAGTATCAGAAGTAAAAACGTTTTTTATCGCTCTTTCGAACGCCGCCTACCGCTTGTCTCTACGACGCTCAGGAGTCGAGTTAGACGGGGGGGGGGGCGTAAAACCGCCCCCTCCTAAAACAACCTCCTAAACCAACCCTCCTAAAGATTTCTGCAACCGTTCTACCCTCATCACTCAACTGAATAATTCTCCCCTTTTCAAAAACGGTGCAGTGATACGGCATCTCAAACCTAGAGCGACTACACTCAAGTTCAAGCTAACGGTCTCCACTCTCCAATTCAGATACCTATCGAAACCTTTCCGCGACCCGGTGCTGTGGCTCAGTCAGTGGGCCAGCTGGCCGCAGACCATACCCGCAGGGCATGAACCTTTGACCATATTAGGTCAACACGCCGTGGCCCCAGCCCGCTCGCCAGGTCCGCGCTCATTGGCCGACGCGGCAACCGCACAACCTGTCCCCTCCCCTCCGTAGTACTCGCAGCGGCCGGCGGATTCAGCCAAGTTACCGACCTGCCCAGCTTGG
This sequence comes from Amphibalanus amphitrite, assembly GCF_019059575.1. NCBI lineage: Eukaryota > Metazoa > Arthropoda > Thecostraca > Balanomorpha > Balanidae > Amphibalanus > Amphibalanus amphitrite. Next base: position 103,607 of record NW_024882720.1, on the reverse strand, counting down.
GGAGGGCCGGCCGGGAAAGATACATATTTGACCGACTATACACTCGGGGGCAGATTGATGTTCCACAACTCTTTATCCACCGGCTTCCTATGGCTCAGCATTGGCAGCAGCCGCCTGGTACCGGTAGACTGTGCCGCTTCACTTACTTGTCAAGCGGCACAGCCTACCCACACCGTATGACACCGGTCTGGGTCGGTGGCTGGAAGGCGATGTGGGCCGCCTGTGACGTCAGCGCAGCGGTGAGGGCCGAGCCCGGAGGCATGGCTCGGGTCGGCGCGGCGCGGCGGCTGGTGAGGGCTGGGGAGTGAGGTGGGGTGGGAGCACGGACCATATCGCGCGGCTGAGCGAGTGTAGTTAACTTTCGCGTCTCAAGGCGCCAATTATTCTACCTAACAATTGTGCTAAAGCAGTTGTTAAAATGTCCTATCCCCAAGACAGCGCCTATCATCATACTTGCCATGCACATTACGACACACTTAAACGTGGCATTGGGACAGCCGATAGAATTTATATCACACGTGCATCGAGTTGCAGAGCTACATTGTTTTTAACAGATAAGTATTAAGGCCTTGATTGAGCTCATTGGTGTCTATTATTTCGCACAGCAACCGTCCAGAGACGTGGGAACTGGTGTTTTTGGATAGCGCGGCGTCCCAACTTTAAGCAACTCTTCCTGTTCCTCTAATGTGTGGTCGCAGCCACCAATAGCAAACCGTTCCATCTAGGAACAAATAAGTCGCGCACCTGGGACGGTTCGAACCGGGTTTCTCCAACCGGTCACCGCACGACGCTAGCGTGTATCCACTGAGCTGTCGAAACCAGCAGCCACCCGCCGCGGTCAAACGCGATTAAATGTCACAATGCTGTCATTGGCGGTCAGCGGGTGAATGTCATTTTGTTTTGTGCGGACTAGGACCATTCTCGGTAGCTCAGTGGATGAACGCTCGTGTCGTGAGTTGGCCGGTGGGAGAAGCCCGGTTCGAACCCCCCTGAGTGGCCGAGTTTTTGGCTCCTAGTTGGAACGGTTTGCTATTGGAGGCTGCGACCATATAATAATCGCTTTAATTAGAGCGTTGGCTGCGGCACTACTCATAACCCCCAGTTCCCACGTCTCTGGACGATTGCCGTGCGAAACAATAGACACCAATCTGCTCAATCAAGGCCTTAATACTAATATGTTATACAAAATATAGCTCCGCACCTCGATGCACGACTCACGAGTGACATAAGTTATATCGGCTGTCCCATTGCCACGCTTAAGTGTGTCGTAATGTGCATTGCAAGTATGATGATAGGCGCTGTCTTGGGGATAGGACATTTTAACAACTGCTTTAGCACAATTGTTAGGTAGAATAATTGGCGCCTTGAGACGCGAAAGTTAACTACACTCGCTCAGCCGCGCGATGTCCGTGCTCCCATCCCACCTCACTCCCCAGCCCTCGCCAGCCGCCGCGCCGCGCCGACCCGAGCCATGCCTCCGGGCTCGGCCCTCACCGCTGCGCTGACGTCACAGGCGGCCCACATCGCCTTCCAGCCACCGACCCAGACCGGTGTCATACGGTGTGGGTAGGCTGTGCCGCTTGACAAGTAAGTGAAGCGGCACAGTCTACCGGTACCAGGCGGCTGCTGCCAATGCTGAGCCATAGGAACCCGGTGGATAAAGAGTTGTGGAACATCAATCTGCCCCCGAGTGTACCTAACTACTTACCTGCCTAGATGTGTCACTGGCTACCAACAGTACCAACGAAGGTAGATAGGTTATATGTGAAGAATTCAAAACATTTTATTGCAATACAATTTGAAACTGTTAGGACTGGGGGATAGGGATGAGCATTAAAAATATATTTAAAAGGAAATGGAATGGACAGGGACTCTGGAACCACAGGATAAGTTAAGGACAAAGGAAGAAGAACAAGGAAAATTAAATGCCGTTGGTGGACTGCGAAAAAACAAAGAAAACGTTTTGCCAAGAAATATGCTAAGCTTTTATAAATCCTTATTCTTCGTCTTTTGATTTTTTGGTAAGATGACGTCATTGATTATCATGTAGTATGGTAGATCATCATAAAATAAATCGGTTGTACAACACCAATTTCGTTTTAATTATTATTTCGATTGAAATAAAACCACTTAATAATATTCGGTAAAATATTTTAAGGAAAATGAAATATATTAAATATGTTATGCCTAGGCTCTCAGGAGAAAAGGATCAACAAACGTTCTGCTGCAAATTAAACAATGCAGCAAATTAGCTATTAATGTAAACGTAATTAGCGAGACGAAAACGGCGCTTTTGTTTCAGTTATTTTTGTAGGGGTTTCAGATATTTCATTATAGAGTTCAGTGAGATATTTATAGAGTTCAGTGGGTTGTTTCTGAGGAGATGTGGAGATGTGAATTAGTAATTAATCACACTTTATTAGTATATAGGGCCTTGCACTTTATCATCTGGATTAAAAAAAAAATTCCTGCTGAGTGCAAAAAGGTAGGTAGGTGCATCGCCAGGTTCTATCACAGGATTCAGAGCAGTTATTGCAGTTGAAAGTCAAAGTTGGCTGTTCATGTTTAGGCCCTGTTCTTTATTTGGCCATCTACTCCATATTGCAGTTGTGATGACAAGCAGTTTTCAGTGTAGTTTTGTGATCTTTGATGTCATCAATTGGTGTCATTATTTTTCGTCAACTAAAACTTATTTCAACTTTCCATTCAATCGACTCAATCATACGAGTCACTCTAATTTTCGGGAATCAAATCAGTCAACCAGTCGCTAAAGTCAAACGAGTCAGTCAACCAGTCATCTCGAAAAGTCAATCGACTCAATCCAATCAACTCAAAATACGCGCTGAATCAAATCAATCAATTCAATCGACTTGATTGGTATACAACCCTGCTTGTTAACCCGCGCCCGGCTAGGGGTCCTGGATTTCCACGCCCTGCTGGGGGGGGTTGAACACCCCCCCTTCTAACTCGGCTCCTGGGCCACGTAGCGATACGCAGAAGGCGGCGTTCGAAAGAGCGCCAAAAATAATGACGAAATCACTTCGGTCACTTTTTTGGTCAGGTCAAATGTCAGGTCACCAGAGGTCATTGAAGGCAAAATTTCGCCGATTTTCAGGTCGAATGTCGACAATTTCCAGGAGGCCTGAAGCCAACGCATAACTCGGGAACCAATAAAGCTACAGCGCCGCGGAAAAGCGCAATCGATAGCCCTATTAACGCCCTTTTTGAGTAATTCTCTCAGATTTGACCTAACGTCAACGGTTTTGCCTGCAGGGGGCAAAAACTTCAAAAATAGACGATTTTTTCGGAAACAGTTTTCAGCAATAACTTTTGACCCAAGCCTTGTACGAGCTTGCTTTTACCGGCATCGTGTTCCTCTGGTCAAGACGCATCGAATGAACTATAATTTGATCTTGAAAGGTCAACTTGAAAATTTGACCTCAGGTCAAGGTTATGACCTGACCGGAAAGGGTCATGTTGCATATCAGTCGATCCGTATCGTCGAGCTGAGCACATCTAAGGCGTTTTCACCGCTCTAGCATGCCTCTATCAAAAGTTATTTGCGAAAAACTGTTAGACACCATTTGTGACCTGAGATGACCTCAGGGGCATAAATAGGGGTCACGGACACCATTTTCATGTTCAGTGTGTCTAAACCACTTGTAATTCAGTGTTTGGGAGTGCTTATAATGTCTTTCGTCCAAAAGAGGCGCATTTCAATTTTCTCCCATTGACTTATAATGGAGAGGTCGCAAAATTGACCTGACCTTAGGTCACCGATATCAAAATTCCGAGATAAACATTTTATAGATACTGTTACCCTTATCAATCGCTGAAAGTTTCAAAGCGATCGGTCACTCGGTGTAGCTATGGCAGACATTGAAACTTTTTATGAGGTGAGGTCACTTCAAGTGACCTGGTGACCTGACCTTGAATGACCTTGGTCTGAAATTTTCACAACATGTGTAGAATTGATGTATGATAAGGTGTACCAAGATATTCGCGAAAAACTGGGGGGGTGTTCAAACACCCCCCCCCCCAGCAGGGCGCGGGTTAAGGGGGTGTGGTGCAGCTGTTGTTATCTATTTTTATTTTTATTAAATTGTATTTTATTTTTTCCTTCAGGGGGGGGGGCATGGACCCCGTGTCCCCCCCTTTGCTACGTCCCTGGCTGTTTTAGCTCTAGGATCATTTTTGTTTTAGTGATTCGCAAAACAAAACTAAAACCCCAGCTCGGGGTCTCCTGACCTAACCTCTGACCATAGGCACTGGCGGACTCAGACTTGCATTGGAGGGGGGGGGGGGGAGGAACTCATGAAGGAGCCAAACCTGGGGTACCGTAAACGGGGGTGACTTTGCCGTACTGGTTGACTTTGCCATGCTTCTAAAAAAATGCTTTAGGGTGATCTCCAGTGATATTCTACGAAGAATGTAATAATTTTTTATGCACAAATAAAATATAATTGATGGGCCTTCCAACATAACCAACACTGAGAGACGAGTTACCACTAAATACCTGACTAGACTTCATTTTATTGGAGTCATTGAAATGGTCAAATTTGAAGAGGTTCGAACTTTTTTTATTAACTAAACATGTCTCTAGACCAACTGCGATGCTGAAACTTGGTATGGTTGATCATGACAAGGCTGTTAAGTTAGCATATCCAACAAAACTGGCATTTGTCACTTCATTTACCTAAAACTTTTGGTTAGCGATTTTTCCAAGTGAATTGCAGGCCACATGGGGTGACTTGACCACCATGATATCAATGCAAGAATGAAATACTTCGGTATCCGATGCAATTCAAAATAAGTTTTTAATATAGCACGATTTTGATCTTCAAACTGGTTTTTGAAAAGTAAAAGTTTAGGTATATGTTGAACATTAACACAGGAATGCACAGTGGGAGTATAGAAAGCCAAAAATTACCAAAATAAAAACATGGATGAAGCTGGCCCCAACTTTTCAGCACAGCCATGATCATCTACAACTCCTGAGTTTGTTAGTAAGACTGGCCGAAGAAATCTGTATCATTTTATAGATCAAAACGCTGATGATAAAGGTGTCGGTAAGTTCCCGCAAGAACGTCCTCTTTCTGTTCCTCTTAATGCCGCTGGAAAAAGCGGCAAGGTCCTAGAGTACCGATACAATAATACGTTTGCTTATTTATCTATTCTTAGCCATTTTTCAGTTTCTATTAACTATCAAATAGGGTGAATAGGTCAAAAACGCCCCCCTTAAGCGCGAAACCTTCTGACACTCAACCCAATACAGATTACTTAAGCTTTCGGGCACCAGCTCATTCTTTTTACTACGCTTTGAGACCAAAAAATGACACCTGCATGTGGTATTTAACCCCCTAAAAAGGTTTTCGCATACCCTTACAAAAGGGCGTTTTGCCCCATACCCTGGGTAATACGCCCACACCCATGTGCAAAGCGCCCCCACCCCAACCATCAACAGAAAGTTACTTTCATTTTCTCTGATGCGTTGTTCTAATATGACATGGAATCATCCACCGATTCGTAAATAAATTCATTGCGATCTTTGAGCAAAAAGAAAAAAGAAGTTAAACCATAGGTATTTATTATCAGCTCGATAATATAGGTACTTACTACATATACAAAATTCAACGCACGGAACTTTCACTGCGATATCGCCACTTAAAATGCTCCTAAAACACAGAACATGAAACTAAGCGGTAACGGCACTAGCCATGTTGCTGTATCGTCAGAGGCACACTCAGCTCAGCGCTGTCTTCAATAGTAACGTACTTCCTGTGCAGAAAACACAAACACGGTAGTGAACCACTGCATCATCGCCGAATAATGCAAATCCCCCGCTTTGTACTCCTCCACACTACTCCCTACAAAGGTCACAAATGTAACCGCTCGATGGACCAGCCGCACTACTGTCAGTACAATCCTTGTGACACCATCCGCTGCATCTGACACACATGAGCCATAACTCATTTCTGCGGAAGACATTTGTCACATCCGTTTGTCATATCCACTCCGCACAGTAGACATATGTCGTTTCCGTATCGTTTGTCGTGTTTCTGTCTTTTTGTCCTTTGAGAGGCTGTTTTGCTGTTTTCCTCCCTTTCTTCATGCCGCTTTTCTTCTCGTTTGTCCCGCACGCATGTTTCTCGATCAGCTCTCACGTCGTGTCATCAACAGGGATTCCAAGCTCCTGTCCCCCTTCAAGCTGAGCCGTAACCTCTCGGATCTTCGGGTGGTCTGGATCGACTACAAGGATTATATCCTCTGCACCAACCGCTTTCTGTTCTCATGCGCTTGACTGCCGTTTCACTGGCGACTTCGTCAAGTGCTGGCTTTTTTCCACCCTCTTGCGACGCGCGCTCGGCTCCACCTTCGGAATCGGACTCATCTCCTGGATCAGGGGTCGGCAAATGGTGGGGCATGCCCCCTTTGGGGGTAATGGAGCCCTTTCGGTGGGGGTAATGAGGGATTCTGAGAAAGCCTATCTTTTTAGAGTTTGTAGCTCCAGCGATGGAGCCATCGTGACTGTTGCATCCCAGGGTTCAAAGATTAGCCCAGGCCAAAGGCACAGCACACATTGATTAGATACCAATTTTCACGTACCTGCTCGCCTCACCATCTCACCCCTCCGTATAGTCGTACAAAAGCAGCTGCAACTTTTAACCGTCGCCCGTCTGTTGGCGTTTCAACAGCCGCTAACGTAAGGGGGAGGAATCGATCGGACCCCCGCGGCCTCTCGGACTCTTGAGATGGAGCTGTGCATAAAAAAGACGAGCGTGCTAACCGTGACAATAGGAAGCCGCTGCTGCCCATTTTTAAGGTCCTTGGTCATTCCGTCTCATTCAAGAGGGCAATGACAAGTGTCGAGAAAATTGGGACCCGCTATAACTTCTTGAAGTGAGATTTTATGGCTCAAGATGATCTCCAGAAAAAGCTCATAAGCCAACAGTCATTATGGGTCCAGAGGGCAGTTTTACCAACAGAAAAATAGCCGCCTGCCGGAATTTTTTGCCTAAAGATCGTTTCACATATGGAGCGTAAACGGTAAAGCCCTATCCGCTTACGAGCCCATCGCGTTTACGCTCTGTATGTGAAGCGGTCTTGAGGCAAAAATTCCGGCAGGCGGTTATTTTTCTGGTGGTAAAACTGGTCTCAGGTCATGATATTTTCCGGGCTGGTAACAAAAAAAAAAAATGATGGGCTCGAGGGTACAATTTGGTCGTGATCCAATGCCTTTTACGTGAGCTTTTAACGAAAAACCACCCGCCACCCCTATACGTACAAGGGTTAAATGGGATATAGCATAGGCGGCGGAACGGGGAGGGCACCGGAGCACCGTGCACCCTTTGATTTTTGCATTTTAACATTAGCCCTATGGGCGTTGCATGGAAAGAATGGGACCAAAAGTCGGCAGTGGCCCCCCCCCCTTAATTGAAGGTGTTCCGCCGCTACTGGGATATAGGTATTAAATGTTTTGTGGAGCAAGTGTCATGTTTTAAATTTGATGCATTGGAAATGCACAAATACCCAAAGAGTTCCAGGACGGTATGGAATTTCAGTAAACTTGGTTGTGTCAGCAATGGGGTCTGGTAGGTGCGGGTAATGGCCCTGCCTGGCGCCCAAAAAGGGGGCACGACCCCGAATGACCTGCCGACCACTGGACCTGGATAATACCGCGGAGTGCAGTGATCTTGGTGACCTCCGAAGCTGGTTGTTGTGTTTCTGAGCGCCTTGCGTCACTTTCTTCAATTGCGGATGTGGACCCAGCCACATCCTCGAGCGGGTGATCCTCTGTGCGGCGCGCTCTGCCTTCACTGGCTGCGGTTGCAGTAGGAGCTGCAGCCTCGAGCTCTGCAGCCACGAAGTCGTCCTCCGTGAATACGGTCTCGTCCAACGGCCAGATGCCTGTCACGCGGAACCCGTTAACGGCCTTCTCCGGGGCGGCCACCTTGTTGTACTTTGGTTGTACGCTCTGCCGACGAGCTCGCCGATCTCGTACATGGTTACCTTTCGCCCCGGGTAGCTGGTCATGTACTCTTCTACTGCCAGCGTGTAGGCGGCCTTGAAGGACTTGAAAAATGTCCTGTCCAGAGGCTGCATCTTGTGGGTGCAGTGAGGAAGGAAGGTGATCATGTCTATCCCGTGCTCCTTGGCAAAGCAGATAGCTTCCATGGTCTTGTGACTGTGGTGTCCGTCGAGGAGAAGCAGCTGTGGGTTTGTCTTGCTGCTGTGTGTGTGTTCTCTGAAAGTGGTGCAGCCACTCAACGAAGAGGTGGGACTCCATCCAACCAGAGTCTGGGCACGCCCCTAGAGCGCAGGCCGGGGCCCCCTTCATCAGGGCTTCTTGCACGCGTTTTCGAGGCCAGATGATCATGGGCGGGACATACGAGCCTCCCGCACTCATGCACGCGACGAAGGTGACGTTCTTGCCCTTCTCTGCGGAGGTGATTACACCCACCTCCCTCCCGCCCCTCCCTGCCAGGACCTTTGAGGGATGTTTCGGCACTGACGTCACCCCCGTCTCATCCATGTTCCAGAAGCTGCTTGGGAGGAACTTCTTATTCGTCATCACCTCCCGGTAGATGTTAAAGAACCGCTCGACATTGGTCTTGCTGAAGGCTAGCGCTGGACTCAGGGGGGCGACACGGCTATTCGCGCAATGTATTCATTTATGGGCCGCGCGGGGCCTCGCGATGACGCGGCTGGAGGCAACTGCTCAGCGCGCTAGGATACTTCTGGCGGGGCCGGGCGCTGAACGGTGTGCAATGAATGGGTTATGGTCGGGCAGACAGAGATGAGGCATTGAATTTGAATTGACATCAGCAATCGGGTGGGGAAGGAGAACGTTTCTAATCGAGCTTGGGATGGGGAAAGCCGAAAATATCACGATCGGCTCATAGCTCCGACAGGGCCGGGTGCTGTACCATGTGTAGTATATTTAGGCGGGCAGACAGAGATGAGTTATTTGATTTAAATTCACCTTACCATCGGTTTCTGGCAGGGATGCGGAGCCGTGGAAATTTCAGACGGCTCCGGCTCCGGCTCCGGCTCCGGAGAAAAAAATCGGCTCCGGCTCCGGCTCCGGCTCCGGGTGAAATGTTATGGCGGCTCCGGCTCCGGCTCCGGCTCCGAGTAAAATGGTCCGGCTCCGGCGGCTCCGGCTCCGGCGGCTCCGGCTCCGACTCAGTACATCCCCTATGCAATCAATTAAATACGGGTGGAAGAAAAATTGGATTGGTTATACGCGTTACTCTTTGCCATGACCGGCTCATGACCGCGTCCCCGCGCAAACGCACCTCGGAGAGAACTGGCAGAACAAAGGACTAGGAAGCGATGGCATTGGAAACGCAGTCGCCGCGAATCGGAGTTCACTGAACCATCGTAAGCTGACACCCGTCTCGGCAGAGACGGTGCTGGGAGTCGCAGTCCACTGCACTGGCTTGAAAACAATGGCCGTCACCTGATGACCGGTCCTCATGTTCTGGGGATGCAGTAGACGTGGGGGGGGGGGGGGGAGGAGCAGACAGGAAGTTGATTGCGTACTGTGGGATACTGGGGATATTCGGCTTTTTTCATTCACTTGATGGCCCATGACGTAAGTACATACCATATGTTTCACTGCCTTGTACTGTCAAACCGAACTAGGTCAATTATTTTTTTCCTCTTCAAAAAATAAAAAGGAGCCGGAGTCGCCCCCTTTTTTGGCGGCTCCGGCTCCGGCTCCGGCTCCGGTCTATATTGTTTCACGGCTCCGGCTCCGGCTCCGGCTCCGGGCAAAATATGCCGGCTCCGGCGGCTCCGGCTCCGACTCCGGCTCCGGCTCCGCATCCCTGGTTTCTGGTGAGGTTTGAAGACGTCTTCAGTCAAGCTCGGAGTGAGGCAACGGCCACTGGCGGATCCAGGGGAAGGCATTTGGGGCAAATGTCTTCCCCAACAACCAGGGCAGCGCCCGAAATCGATTTTCGAGAATAAATGAAAACTTCACAACTTTTCTGAGGAAATGTTGGTTAATCACACCGCGCAGCAGTGCGCAAGGAATCGAAATCCGAGTTTTTTAAATTAATTCCGAGAAACCTTTTTGGGGTAAGCCCCCGCAGTGTCCAATACCGCTTCCTGGATCCGCCAGTTGTGAATAAGTCACGGTCGATACCGAGCTTCGGCGGGACCACGCGCTGTACACGTTGTTCTTTGAATGAAGAGGTGGACAGACACCTAGCCCCACATCCTACTGCTATGCCCGTGCTTCTGTGGGTGAAGCACTAAAGTATCACGGAATCCCAGAGGACCTGCGAGTCGACGAGGTGGCCGCTTTGGCCGCCGGATACTGCAGCTCCCTGGAGTTGCCTGGGACCGATGGCAAAACAACAGCTCCGGCGGTGCCCCTATGGGCCGTAGTAATTAGTGAATTCCCGTAATGTAGAGATCATATCCTCAATAATCTCCATTACCATTTTATATTCCTAAACAATATGACAGACCAATTATGCTTGCCTACGTTCAGGCATTACCTCTGATGGTCATACGCCCAGTACAACATGTGTTGTCTGTCAAACAACAATCGACGACGGGATCCCTTCTCATCATCTCTTAAGCCATCGGTTGTCAATTCACCCACCCCGTTTCCCTAAAAATAGACGGTCAGATTCGGCCTGGGTCCTTACGACCCCTCTAAATTCGCCAGAGACGGGATCGGATCGCCGTTATTGCACCCATCTTAGTGTCTTAACCCTAGAACGCCTAGGGGGGGTTGTATCAACCCCCCCCTGAGGTTTTTTCGAAGTGCACGCTAAACGGCTTGTCGTAGCGGGCTGAAATTTTCAATACCCTCTGGGGCAACCTTTGCGCATCTTTTGCCGAAAAAAAATTGATCGGGTCATGTCAGGTCACGGAGTTATGACGTCATAAGAGGTACAGCCTCCGGCCGGATTTTAACAAACTGAGTGCCAACGCCCGTGGTTTCCTGCCGGTGGTACGGACATCGGTTGATGGATCGTGATGAAACTTCCCATGCATGTTGGGGCAAGTATTGGCTATCATATGGTATAAGAAATTTGACCGGGTCAGGTCAGGTCACGGAGCTATGACGTCACAAGAGGAACAGCGTCCGGTACTATTTTTGAAAAGCGCCCGAACCACTATTTTGCTAATTCTTGTCACGTCAATGGGAATATGCAGCAATATTAGCTTCTATAGGGAGCAAATGGACCTCCCAAATCCAAAAATACAATCAGATTTCAAAAATTTAAATTTTGATTTTTCGAATTTCTGCCGCCGACTGTGACCTTGCCGACTTCCGGCGCTCCCAACGCGCCATTTTTAGAGCTAGGGAAACGAAATACATACCAAACGATAGAGAATTGATCAAGGAACACGATAGTGAAGGTTTCAAGTCGATATCTCCCACCGTTTTGCCGCAATCGCCACGGAAAGTTGAAAAAAAGTCTATTTTTCCGAAAATTTGACCTTTGACCGGTCAAAAGTAGGTCAAATGTTGACCTAGGACCAAAAAATATACCAACAATCGCGAGATCTCGTTGAGAGCAATCCGTTGGTTTTTTCCGCTAAGCTCTACGACCTTCCGTTTCGAAACGCCAGGGGGGGGGGGGTCGTAACAACCCCCCCCCCCCCCCTGGTCGTTCGTGTTATGAGAAATGGCCTGGTCGTGCGAGGGTTAAATACTATGACAGCTTCGACCACGGACGTCGGACGGGGTGATCGTTCCACGAATGTACGCACCATCTAGGCCTAGGATGCATCGAGGTTTAAAAGGATGCAGTCTGCAGATCAATCAACAAACAATGGTGGTATGCAACCACTTTAAAATATCTCCCTGGCTCCCGCAACGTCCCAACGCCCCTCCGTTATGCATTCGCCCTGTGTGTCCGCCGAGCCGGCTTGCCTCCAATGACGTCATCGGCCGGCCGGCCGTAATGTAGAGATCATATCCTCAATAATCTCCATTACCATTTTATATTCCTAAACAATATGACAGACCAATTATGCTTGCCTACGTTCAGGCATTACCTCTGATGGTCATACGCCCAGTACAACATGTGTTGTCTGTCAAACAACAATCGACGACGGGATCCCTTCTCATCATCTCTTAAGCCATCGGTTGTCAATTCACCCACCCCGTTTCCCTAAAAATAGACGGTCAGATTCGGCCTGGGTCCTTACGACCCCTCTAAATTCGCCAGAGACGGGATCGGATCGCCGTTATTGCACCCATCTTAGTGTCTTAAATACTATGACAGCTTCGACCACGGACGTCGGACGGGGTGATCGTTCCACGAATGTACGCACCATCTAGGCCTAGGATGCATCGAGGTTTAAAAGGATGCAGTCTGCAGATCAATCAACAAACAATGGTGGTATGCAACCACTTTAAAATATCTCCCTGGCTCCCGCAACGTCCCAACGCCCCTCCGTTATGCATTCGCCCTGTGTGTCCGCCGAGCCGGCTTGCCTCCAATGACGTCATCGGCCGGCCGGCGGCGTTCAAGGTCAAACGGCTGGTGTCCTTACCTGGAGTTCTATAGCCTTGGCTGGACTGAGTGAGTCGCCTTCAGGCTTACGAAGAGTCACCTGCGGGTTACGGGTGAGGAATGCCTTCAGCCAGTCTTCGCCCGCCTTGCCATTCTGAAAGGGATGCGGCAGTCCGCACTTCACTGCGAATTCAAATGCGAGGCGACGGACTGCGGTTTTGGTGAGGCTAAACAGTCTCTTCTCCATGTCTAGTATGTGGCCTGCCAGCTCAGTCTCCATTTCTTCAGAGAAAACCTGATTGCGTCCCAGCGATGTATGTACATCCTGGACGATATACACGAGAATCGCGATGTCGACGAAGGGTTCGTGCTGGAATCCCATACTTCTTTGCGACGGTCTTCAATGGCAGTCTCGCAGCTGATACTGCGTGCATAGCATTGCGGAGGTTGCCTCCCCCTACTGCGCTCGCTCTGTCTTCCGTCGGTAGACTCGGACCATCGTGCGGGAGCTGGAAGGTAGGGGAAAGGAGGTAAGGATTGGTGGGGACAGAAGAAAGGTGCATGCGTACTGCAAAATTACATTATAGCTGTACAAGGGAGTGAAGGGCCTTGCTATGAAAAATAAATGATGGTGGGGAGGAAAAAAAATGGGGAAAAACAAAGACCAAATGTTTGAACGCGTAATGCAGCATAATAAGTTCGTACGGCATAAGTAAAAATGATTACATAATTCACATTTAACTGTATTTTTTACGTGGTATTTAAAGGGAGATAATGACCTTTTTCCACAAAATCTGAGTTAGGCAGGGCATATTTTAACATACTGACTGCGTCCCATTTTGGGACGCAGCCCCCTGCCTTTGGGACATAGCCCTTGCGAAATTTGGACCACTGCGTCCCACACTGAAATGCCACGGTTTCAGCCGAAAAGTGCGAGCAAAAATAAGTAACATGCCTCGGTCTTTTACTGTGTAAAAGATGTTGGCTTTCCGATTGCTTTGTGCCCTGGGCTATGTACCTAAGCACATACATGCCCTCTCCAGTCCTTGTGCCCTGCCCTACCCTTGGTCATACACCTTATTATGTTCTTCCCTACTATACCCCTAGGATATGTGCCCTGCCCAGTGCCCTGTCCTTAGGTCTTGTACCTTGCCCTGCCCTTTCTTCAGTCCCTGTGCCCTGCTCTGCATTCAGACCCTGTGCCCCGCTCTGCCCTGCCCTCAAACACGATACTTTATATATTCTGCCTGGAAATTTGATGCGCTGCCTTCCCGTCTTTTGGCCCCGTGCCCTGCCCTACCCTTGTTTGGGGCCCTTGCCCTTCTCTGCCCTCAAGCCTTGTGACACGTCCTGCCATCAGACCCCGTGCCGCTGCCTTGTCTTCAGGCCTTCCCATGTCCTCATGCCCCGGCCCCGCGCCCATCCTCGAGCCTAATGCCTTGCCCTGCCTCAGGCCCTGTCCTGTCATGTTCTGCTTCCAGGCCTCATGTGCATTGCCCTAACCTTAGACCCTGTGCCCTATTCTGCCATTAAGCCTTATGCGTTGTATCGCCCTCAGGCCCGGGCCCTGCCTCGCCCTAAGTTGCTGTGCTCTGCCCTGTCGTCAGGCCTTGTGCCGTCCCATGCCATCAGACCCTGTGTCCTACTCTGCCCTCAAGCCCTGTATTCTGCATTGCCCTAAGGTCTCGTGTCCCATGCCCGCTCTCAGGCGCTGTGCCCTGCCCTGTCATCAGGCCCTGTGGTGTCTCCCGCCCTCAGGTCCCGTGCCGTTTCCCGTCCTCATGCCCCGTGCCCTTACCTGTCCTCAGAACCCGTGCTTTGTTCTGCCTTCATGCCCTGAGCCTTGCCCTGCCCTCAGGCCCCATACCCTGGCCCTGTTTCACCGGTGATAGCAGCACGCTGCTATTACACGTGTCAAATTGGGTTTCCATGGAGACATCAACAGGCCCATTGCTCAAACACTACCACAAGTATGACGTCAGCTCGCGGAATTCGATAGCAGCATCCGTGAAACACCACCCACGTCTTGTCATACCCTCGGGGCCCGAAGGTATGACAAGACGTGGGCGGTGTTTCGGGCCTGGTGCCATACCTGTGTCTTATGTCTTGCTCTACCTTTAGGTACTATTTCTTGCCCTGCTCTAAGATCCTGCTTGTTTCCCTGCCATCAGGTGTGTTGATCATCAGGTTTTCTAAGGCCCTGTGTCTTGCACTACTCTCCGGCCTTGTGTAATGATAGCTTCAGACCCGCGCCTTGCCTTGCCCTCGGACCCTGCATCCTACCCAGCCCTCAAGTATCCGTCTTATCTTAGCTTCATGGCCTGTGCCTGCCCTGTCCTTAGTGCTCAGACTCTGTGTCCTGCCCTTCCCTAAAGTCCTGTTTAGAGATATCAAGTTGGAGCCCGCAGGCCCGGAGCCTGGCCCAAAATCTGGCCCTACAGGGCTTTTGCATGCACAGTGGATTGTATCATTGTTTTGAGGTACCTCATCGAAACGCATCGACTGGTATGCGACATGATCTATCTTGGTCACGAAATGACCTTAATGTGAGGTCAAGTTCTGACCTTGACATTTCGAGGTAAAAATGAGAGAAGAACGATCGTGCAAACGAAAATTCTCTACCTTTTTTTTTAGTTTAAAAGCTTTTCATGAAACCTATATTGACAAAAATTGTAATTTTACCCGTTTTTGGCTATGGAGCCTTAACCCTCGCCCGCACATGCCATTTTCCCATCCTAGAACGCACATGGGGGGGGGGGGGTTGCCACACCCCCCCCCCCGCGCCATTTCGTTCCTGTTGGAGATAGAGCTTAGCGGTAAAGACCAAAAAGATTCTTTGGGAAGAGAAGAATCCAATGATACCCAGTTTTACCTTCTCAGGTCAGTCATTGACCTTCCAGGTCAGGTCAAACTAAAAAATGTTGCTATTTTGGGTCAACGTTGGATATCAAGTGCGCTGCTTACCATATACCGATGACGATGCTGTTTTCTGGTGCCAAGCCAGCTAGAACCTCTTTGTCACACTACCCGACCAGATTTTTGCTGCTGAGGTCATGCCAGGTCAAGTTAGGTCAAGGTCAATAATATGTGTTTGTATGTCTGTGTGTGTCTGTGTGTATACTTATGTGTGCACCGATTGTTTTTGTGTCCATATTACATGAAATCATGATCTGAGAAGCTTTTACCAAAAATGTAGTCAAAAAACTTGACAAAAAGTAATTTCCGCTTACCTAAAACGCAATTATCTTAGATGCCCTAGGTTGACCTTGACCTTGACCTTGACATCTGTACATCGTCGAACAACATGTTCCATGATAGTTGGGAGGTAAGACTGGCAAAAAAGGCCGAAATCAAGGTGTCAAAAGCTCACAAGGCCCAAACCAGCGCAAGATGCTGAGAATTGGCCATTTGGGTCATGACATGACCTGAAAAACAAGGTCATATCTCCGAAACCAAAAATCACAGAAACTTGAAATTTTCAGTGGACATCAAGAAAGAATAGAGGAGCAGCTATACGAAAAATCAGCCTTCTAGCTCTAAAAATGTTGAGTGCAGAGCAGAAAGACTACCTGGGGGGGGGGGTGGCAACCCCCCCCCCCCATGTGCGGGCGAGGGTTAAAGGTAGTGTGCCAGCTTTCCTGGACCGTATGGAGTTAATGGCCCAGATAAGGAGAACCGGATTTTTAGAACTTATCCATACCTTCAAAACTCATGGAAACGTCTTAAATTCTTCAAATTTTGAGTACCCCAGTGCGAAATTCGCCCCGACGGGTTGTCGGTCGTACCCCAACCACATTTCACAACACTATGAACAATAAATGCACACACTGAAATCGCTATTACCGATATACTCATCCAATCAAGTTTCGATAAACCCGTTCATCATCATCTCCTGCGGTTTCGAACACGCCTGTTAGGTGGTGCGGCAGACCGCGCCCAAAGCCAGGGCCCCGGTAACGTGAGGTAGCCGAGTCGGGGCAGCGTGCGCTGACCCAAGCCGGGGCCGCGCGTCCTCCCGGTGTCATGTGATAGCCCGGGGCTGCCTGCGGGGATGCGGTAGACCGCGCCCAAAGCTGCGGCCCCGGCTTGGGTCAGCGCACGCTGCCCCGACTCGGCTACCTCACGTTACCGGGGCCCTGGCTTTGGGCGCGGCTTCTGCTCATACTTTGTGGTGCGGCGGTGGTGCGTCGGGCTGCGCGCTCTGACTTCGGCCAAGAAAAATGCGTCAGCTGATCATTGTCATTTCTGCCACTTGCGTGTGGTGAAATGGGGTCATAACTTAAGAGACGGCTTTTTCATATCAATTATTTTACATAAAATCATATTTCAAACCATGAATAATGTTCGACAGCCAAATAAAAGAAACAATACCAATACAGGCTTACAGAGTTTAAGGCTCGACATTGTGTTGTCTACGATTAGGCAGCTGATAACTCATTCCCGTACGTCGTAACTCTATAATGACCTTTGCTTATTGTCACATGTGCGCCGCATTCGCGATTGTTGCCGACGCCTGTTTGCAGCTCAGCCCACTACAGTTGTTATACATATCGAAAAACCGATAAACTTTTAGGCGAAAAAGGCACTATTCCAGGCCCATTTTTTATGTTCTTTGCGATATTAGGTAAAAACAGAAGCTTCTTATCCTAGGAAAAATAAAATGGGAAATCTTTCAAAGGTGGCACACTACCTTTAACCGTTGATCTGAACTCAATTCTGACGAAATATATTGACGAAAGAGCTGTTCAAGATATATCAATTGCTTTTCTTCTATCGATTGCGTCCTCCTAGCTATCATAGTTTTTGAGATACCGGCACGTTTTCCGAGAAAAAAATATCGCATCATTGCGAAGTTTGACATTTGATGGCATACGGTCAGATCAGAGCCGTCATGGCCGTCTGGCCATATAGGAGGATATAGAGGGGGCCACGGGGCCATGCTCCCCCCCCCCCAAAGCGCCCGGAAATGGCACAAAATCGACACATTTCTGGGCATAATAATTAAACAAAGGAACTTCCATTGGGAAAAGTTTGGGTTATATTACATAGTAAGGAAGCGAAATCCGAAGCATCCAAAGCATCCGTTCATCCAAAGTATTAATCTATGATGGATTTTTTATGTAGCTTTAACCCTCGCATGTGTGCGGCGTTTGCCAGCTTCTAATGTGTAGGGGGGGGGGTCGGTTGGACCCCCCCCCTTGCCGTTTGGCCCCTGATCGAGCTAGAGCTTCGCGGAAAAAACGAGCGTGTTGCCCGTGACGAGAGGAAGCCGATGATACCCAATTTTAAGGTCCTAGGTCATTGGTTGACCTTCCAGGTCAGGTCAATGACCCAAAGTCGGGAAAATCGGGACCTGTTAGAAAGTCGTAAAGTGTGGCTGCTAAGGGGTTTTTCGGGGTGCTGATCACGAATATCGTGTTAGTTTTGATCACAGATGATGTCTTGAAGCATTTAGACCAGGTCGAGTCAGGTCAGGTCAGGTCAACCAGTAGGCGTCGTGACGGGTATCCGTAGTACGTGTCAACCGCCTCTGACAGCTTCGTAACATGTTACGAAGTCACCAAAACTACTTCGTAAATGTTCAAATGGTTGCTAAATTCGAATTCAGCTCCAAAAACTAGCCTAGAAACATGTAAAACTCGAAAAAGTGACCCGAGGTCACCCGAGGTCACCAAAGGTCAATGACCTGACCTGACCTTCAGGTGACCTTGACACACACGGGAGTAACATCAAATCACATGTTTGAACGTTTGAAACCACGAAAAGCTTGCAAACACGCGGCTAGTGCGAGCCGACATACGCGAAATCGCGATTCCGGCCAAACATGGTCTCGGAAAAGAGGTCACAGGTCAAAGGTCATTTGGGTCAGGGTCATGAAATTTTCAGGGTAGGTGTAAAATTGATCAATGCGAGAGTACTGAAAGTTTCGTCGCGATCGGCCGCCTTTTACGCGAGTTATTCGCGAAAAACCATGGGGGGGGAGGGTCCATCCGACCCCCCCCCCTACACATGCGAGGGTTAAAATCCGATGATTTCTTGTCACAACTTAGGTGGGTACTGTTTGACCTTACGTCATCTAATTATTTCAAACACATAGTATCTTCAATGCAAATTGGCAATGTTTCACACGTCAACCTCTATTTTGAGTCGATTGATAAGCGTGAAAAACGCATGAAGAGACGTATGTATCACATTTTAATCATGTGCATATTCATTTTTATTCTCTAAGCAAAAGCATAGGTACAATTTGATGCGTCAAGGGAGGTCAAACACGCCCAACGCCGTTCAGGAAAACGAGTGTCTAGCAACAATGCAAATGTCATTAAATCGCCGGTCCGCCCTTTGAATGCGGATAAAGAACGCACTACGACTGGGCGAATTTCGAGACTGGCCAAAAGCAATCACAGCCCGCTCCCAATATCCCGCTTGCAGTGCCCCTCCACCAGCACAGTACACATGTATCTGTACATTATCTCACTTGCATTATATACTATTTCGCTTGCAATGTGCCCTTTCCGATCAAAGCGTTTGCCCTATGCCACCTTTGGGACGCAGTGAAAAATCCTTAAAATATGCCCTGGAGTTAGGACCATTTTCTGACAAAACACAAGTTATAATGTAAATTAAAACCATTTTGCTCAATTCGGTACCTTGCCGCAAATATCTCAACTTGAAGTCACGTTAGCGGGGAGCGCTGAAAATGACCGTTGAATAAGTACTTACATCACTTTTTGGTACTTGCATGTAATTTTGTAAAATGAGCGTATTCCTTACATTTGATCTTCATCACATCTAGTTAGTTAATGGTCGTCTATAGTGCCTTCAAAAGATATTCATGGTTTGGGGGTGGTTTATGTCTAAATTTACGCAACTATTTTTCCTGTTCATCATCTGACGCCATATGCTGCTATTTTAGTAGCAACGACTCAATTTTGAATCGGTCCCGCCGACTGCACAATAAAAGAAGATAGATACAACACTTTTGCGGCATCACTGAAAAACTTATGCAATACTGTTATCAAAATTCTCATAACACCGTTCGACAAACCTGAAGTCTTTTTGAAATAAATATGCTTGTATTTTTCGCTTCAGGCTCTGACGCCAATATAATGAATTTCGTAGTCGCAATCGCCAGATTTGGCTGCGTTTCTGGCGCATGCCGTTCATTTGTGGCGCAAAATAATACTTGGAAACAAAGAAGAGTAGGCACTATGTACCCCCGAATTAGAATCTAACTAATTCTAAACCGAATTAACTCTAATTCAAATTAGAATCCTTACAACCAAGCAACGACAAGGCGATAACATAAACAAAAACCCAAGCGTCGCTGTTTGAAACAAAAGCGCCATATACTGCGACTTTTTATAGAGAAGGACAACGCATTTCGGTGGGTGTTACAAGTACTGCAAGTACTGCTTCTTTTTTGCAAAAATAAAAACCTTTTTCACATACGAAAATATGCTAGGAAATTTTCATATTTTATAGAAACTACAGTAGAAAAAGTATAGATGTCGAGTAATTTTTATTTAAGAAAAAAGAAAGCTCATTATCTCCCTTTAACAATAAACAAAGGTCACACTTCACAATGATAACACATGGCAACTGCTTATAACCCACATTTCACTTATCCACTTGGGGTCACACCTAAGCTACCCTGCACACTCCCCATCCGGGCAAAACGCCCCCCTTTCAGGTACTTGGGGATAAGACGCCCCCTGGGGAGTCTTGCCCCATGTATCGAGTAGGCGTCTTCCCCCATCCACTTCATTTCCGGTCAACAAAATACTGACACAAAACGCGCCACTATCGCCGCAGCATTATAAATTCAACAGAACGGCAATGAAACGCAGTTTTGAGTGATGTGCACATTATCAAGTTTTGTGGAATAACGAGGGCATCACAATTTTAGGAATCTGCCGAAAAACAAAAACAACACCCAAAACCAACACCAGCACCTACCCACGCTGCTCCTCCAGATGCAGAACCGGAAATAGAGACCGATGTAAACAACCAGCTGACTGTTGTGAAGGAAAGAAAAAAGACTATTCGTCGGTAAGAAATGTGATTTTTTAGGGGAGGCGTTTAACCCAGGGGTGCGTTTTCCCATCAGTTACCCTATCATTCACAACAACTTTAATGTATTATAAAAAGTAAGGTAGCCCTCCTTTTTTGTACATGGTTTAAGAGCAAAAAACCTCGAATTGCTTTTTTTCCAATTAAACAATTAAGGATGGTTGGCCTTCCCCATACAATGGAACAAAAATGCTTGAAAAGTATTTGTTGGCGTTAAAAAACCATTATTTGGCATAGTGGCAGTCACCCCTTTTTCAGTTAAACTTTGCCACGACTCATTTTCCTTAACCCTATTAGTGGCAGGGGGGTTGTTTTCATCCACCCCTCAGGTTTTTCGGGAATATCTCCGAAACCGCTGAAGCTACGGTGCTGAAATTTTCTGACTTTTCCCAGTGGCGGCGGAAGGTATTCTAGGATAGGGGTGCAAACGATATTGAAGCGCCCCTTCCCGCTGGGCCATGCCGATGGCCGTCCCTGCACTGGAAAATCAGTTTCGCCCCTATACAGGCGCCCATAGAAGTTTGCAGAGTGCTATTCCTGGTCATAATCATCTCCCCAGTAAAAAAAAAAAAAAAACGCAAAATACGCCCTAGCACTAGGGGTGTAACCGCCCATACGGACAGTGCAATTTTACAGGCCCCAATCTCGGACCTCCCTTAACATTCATATGTTGTAAACGGCAAACCGCCCCCGATAAATGTTACACAAACTAATTTCCTCTCGCATATCGGCCATCAGGCCGATATGCGAGCCCCTTTTTGTCGCATGGAGCCTGCAACGCTATAAGCCCTCATATGTTCGTGTTGGCGTTCGGAGCCTATCGCCTTCAAAGACGTCTCCATAAATGTTTCTTTTTCGTCACACACACAGGCGCCCCTCTTTCGCATGCAGGCGCCCCTCTTCCGCATGGCGCGCTTCTCGAGTAGCTGCGCCCTCCTAGCCTTTATCGCCTGGCAAGATTATATTCGACAGGGTCGGCAGCATCTGCCTTTGTTTCAGATAAGGAATAAGGATGCCCTCCACTCTTCAGCATATCAAAAGATACTTTTCCCACGTCATTGCCACCCTCTTCGTGTCACAAGTGCCTTTATCAGTTGCGGTGTCGCCTCGCACTGCTCAGCTTTATGGCTGCCGCACCTCTTAACTTCCTGCCTCCTCTACAGATTTTCGAGGCGCCCCTTTCCATAGCTTTAGGGTGCAGCTGCCCCCCTTGCCCCCCTGCTTCCGCCGCCACTGACTTTTCCTAAAACTAACTTGGGCACATTTCCTGAAAATTTCAAGTTCATAACTTTACAAGGGGCGGCTCCAGAGCACTGGGAATTGGGGGTCCTATTCGTGAAGCGAGTCATTTGGGCGAAGATCACGATGCTGATGTGTATGCACCAGTTTTACGAACAGTGAATGAAAGGTATCATGTGATAACATATACAAAGTTATTGTGCATCCTCTTTTGACACGTTTTTGCTATAGTAGGCGGATCCAGGCGTCCAAAAGGGGGGGGGTTATGTTTTACCTCCCAACATAGGTGCCCTGACACCGCCTATGCATGACCAATACAATTGTAGTCGTTCTCTCATAAGAAAATTGTAACATAACAAGACCATTGCCACCCTTTTTGGAAATAGTACCAACAAAAACCGTATTTACTATACTTTTTGTGTACCCCCAATCTAAGTGATCTGTATCCGCCTATGATTTTTGAAAATGCATATTTTTAGGATCCATGTGAATTCCTGGTTCATTCTCTATCGATCGGCAAAAGTTGCGTTAAGATTGGTTCAGAAACCTGGCCGTGATAAACAGTCTAAAATGTATCTGCAATTTGCCCGTTTTAACCCCCCCCCCTCTACCCCCCTATTGACATTTTTTAATTTTCATTTTTTTAGAAATGTAGATCACGTTGAGCGAAATCGAATGCCGTTTGAATTTCGAAAATCGGCCCTTTAGATCTCGAGATATCAGGGGGGGGTCGTAAACAGCCCCCCTGCCACTAATAGGGGTAGCCAGGAGCCTGCCACTAATACACTGAGAAAAAAATTGACTCCATATGGGTCATAACTCTTGAAAATTCTCCCCTGATAACTCCTGAAAACCATCGATAACACCCTTTACAGCAGAGTTATTGAGTGTGTTCTAGGGTAACTTTGAGCCTTCCTCATTTTGCGAAAGAGTTTTCAAGAGTTCTTAATGGATGGCGAAATGACTCCATGTGTGACACCCCATAACTCTGTGACGCAACTCTCCATTACTCCCGAAAAACCTTTCCCGAACGTTCCGACAGGAGTAAAAGGGGAGTTACGAAGCGGTTTTAGCATACGTCGCGAGGCTGCCGCGGTGGCCGCCATCTTTTGCGCGTAGTATACAGCACGTTGTGCGGGGCGGCGGGCGAGGTGTTAGTGAAGAGCGTGTTGACTTAGACGGACCTGACCTCTACAGTGACGGATAATTGGACCTTACTTTGGATTTAAAGGTAAGCTTAGCTATATTTCTCATCATGCTTTTATAGTGCAAAGTGTTATAATGCTGTGATGAGAACATATGGTAGCCCCATGTTCTTGATGGGCTGGAATGGTCTTTGTAAGGGTAATCGATTTGTTTCGTTCCTGAGTGAGATAAAGATCGGAAAAAGCATGCTCTGAGTTTCTAGGAATTGGCAAATATCATACATAATTTCCCTCGACATGTCAGGTCGCGTGTGTCTCGTCTCGTTCGCCTACCTCTCAGTCTCCTCTCCTCCCTCATTTCTTCCTTCCATCTTTCCTCGCTTCCTTCCTCACTCCCTCCTTCCCCTCCCCTCTCTCTCCCTTTCTTTCTCCCTCTCTCCCTCCCTCCCTCCCTCCCTCCCTTCCTTCCTTCCTTCCTTCCTTCCTTCCTTTCTTCCTTCCTTCCTTCCTTCCTTCCTTCCTTCCTTCCTTCCTTCCTTCCTTCCTTCCTTCCTTCCTTCCTTCCTTCCTTCCTTCCTTCCTTCCTTCCTCCCTTCCTTCCTTCCTTCCTTCCTTCCTTCATCCCTCCCCTCCTTCCCTCCCTCCTCCCTCCTTCATTATTTCCCTCCTTCTCTTTTTTCTTTCTCCTCTATTTCCTCCCACGCAATGTTAAGTGTACCTATAATTTAATGGTTATTAACATTTTGCAGGGGATGAGCTGGAGAGCCTGCATCGCATCCCGCAAGACACGTCGGAAGCCAACGGAGGCCCGCAAAATATCCATCCCACCATCGTGAAAGGAGAGCTGAACGAAGAAGACGTAGTATTCGTCGAGGCCCAGGAGGTGGTAGCGGCACCACCAGACCAAGCATTCCTGCTGTGGTAGGCCGCCTTTTGGATCTTTAACGTCAGAACTCGCGACCGTGTAGCATATGGAGTGAGATCCCCGGAGAGCGTGCCGCGGCGGAATGTCAAAAGCGTTTGTCAATTTTTTTAGCCTCCCACCGCCCCGGACTATGAATACACATTTCTTGAAATATATTTTTTTATCTGTGCTTCGGTACACGAGCTTTGGGTGGTTACGCTATTCGTCCAATATTTATTTTCGAGGGGGGGGGGGCTGGAGTGGAGTGATGGGAAGTTTGGGTGAGTTTGATTGGGAGTAACTAGAGGTATACCATGAAGCTGTAAACGGAGTTTTGGGGAATAATGGAATGGAGTAATTGGGAGTAATTATGAGGCAGTAAGAGAGTCATTGAGAGTAATGGAAGGGAGTTTCAGGGAGTATGTTGTTTGTTTTGATAGGGTAAAGGAGAGAAATGAAGAGTTTTCTAAAACGGTAGGGAGAGTTGCAGAGAGTTTCTCGAGGGAAGTTTTGGGGTGTAATGGAGAGTTTTGGAGGCGGTGTAATGAGGAGTACCACCTGGGAGTTTTTGGGTGTCGTTTTGGTGAACTCCCCCTGGGGGTGTCATGCGGAGTCAGGATTTTTCTCAGTGATAGGGTTAAGAACAGCCACCACCTAGATTTCTTTAAGTTGAAATTCAGTCTTTGCACGCATCAAAATAGGAAGGATTGATCATTCAGATGACTATAAACAATACGAATTACGAGAGCAGTGTAGTAAGATATGCGACCTCAAACCTTAGCTGGTCCGTCTTACCCCACATTCCCCTACTCCATAGGGATAGACGACTTGTCAGGAATTCTGTATAACTGAACTAATTAACCCGGCCAGTCCCAGGGGTAATCCCAACCACCATGCAGCCCGGGGGGAGCGTTTTTCGCCACCCTGTCTAACTCCGTAAATAACGGAGCTGCGGAAACAAAAGCGGTACCAAACAAAAGGTTTTTAAGAGACGATTCTAGATAACCCAATATTTTTCACCTCAGGTCGATTTTCGACGTAGAGGTTAATGTCAAAGGCAAAAGCCGGCATATGTGTGGTGATATGGAGTAACGGCAGGATGCATAAAACGGCAAAAAATGGGTGAAAAAGTCGCAATCGGGAAGACAGTTCTGACCAATGTCCATGGTAGTTATACATTACATAGCAATGCAAGTTCCACAGCATACAATCACCATTCTTCTAATACACAGTTCAAATATAGTGTTCTAATACATAGTTTCCCGTGCATAAATTGTTTTAACGCACGAGATGGGTGGCTAGAGGACGAGTGCTTTAATGCACGATTGAAACGAGTGCATCAAAGGGACCCACCCATCTTCCAAAAAGCTAATGAATTGGCATAATAGTGATGTCCCGTGGTTCATAAATACAAAAATGAATATCGACAAAATTTTACCGAAAAAATATTCACTGGTTTTCAAGATATTAGACTCTTACTTTTGATTACTTTTTTGGACCTCCGCTGCTCCTACGTCATTTGGAAGCAATTATCTAGCAATTATCTGGCGTAACAAGTGTAGCAGATGTTACGCTCAAAGCCAGTGTTCTAAAATTGGATATTGGTTGGGTGTGCCGATGAAGAAAAAAAAAAAATCCTAGGATGAGAATAAAGGAAGTAAATAACTGAAGTATTTTTTTGCAGAATGGTGTAAATGCCAATTATTATGCCAACTGATAAACCAGGGTTGCATGTCAGGATCTTGACAGGGTGTACAAAAGGATGTGGGTGCATCAACTGTCAAGTGACATGTAAACTGGCTGTTGGGAATACATGAAACTTTTTTCAGAGATGAAGTGAAGTCGGTCATTCATATTATCCCTAGGGATGAAAATATTTTCCCCATTAGGTGTGATTTCCCACCAAAAAATCTGAAAAATGGAACACTGCTCAAAGCAGAATATGTCACCACGTTTTACCGATGGTTTTAGTATAAAATCTAAAACTCGTTAAAGGTAGTGTGCCAGCTTTCTTGGACCGTATGGAGTTAATGGCCCAGATAAGGAGAACCGGATTTTTAGAACTTATCCATACCTTCAAAACTCATGGAAACGTCTTAAATTCTTCAAATTTTGAGTACCCCAGTGCGAAATTCGCCCCGACGGGTTGTCGGTCGTACCCCAACCACATTTCACACCACTATGAACAATAAATGCACACACTGAAATCGCTATTACCGATATGCTCATCCAATCAAGTTTCGATAAACCCGTTCATCATCATCTCCTGCGGTTTCGAACACGCCTGTTAGGTGGCTTCTGATGCTCGTCGAGGTCGGAATTTCCAAATACGCGTGGTGCGTCGGGCCGCGCGCTCTGACTTCGGCCAAGAAAAATGCGTCAGCTGATCATTGTCATTTCTGCCACTTGCGTGTGGTGAAATGGGGTCATAACTTATAAGACGGCTTTTTCATATCAATTATTTTACATAAAATCATATTTCAAACCATAAATAATGTTCGACAGCCAAATAAAAGAAACAATACCAATACGGGCTTACAGTTTAAGGCTCGACATTGTGTTGTCTACGATTAGACAGCTGATAACTCATTCCCGTACGTCGTATGGTCGTAACACTATAATGACCTTTGCTTATTGTCACAAGTGCGCCGCATTCGCGATTGTTGCCCGACGCCTGTTTGCAGGTGAGCCCACTACAGTTGTTATACATATCTAAAAACCGATAAACTTTTAGGCGAAAAAGGCACTATTCCAGGCCCATTTTTGATTTTTTTTTGCGATATTAGGTAAAAACAGAAGCTTCTTATCCTAGGAAAAATAAAATGGAAAATCTTTCAAAGGTGGCACACTACCTTTAAATCTCCGCTGACGGTACAAATTCTAGGGGGGCATTCGAATGCATTAGCCCCTTAGATTTTACATCATGAAAACTGCAAGTTTGAAATTGAATGTCTCCTAATTGAAGCAGTTCTCGATGTTGTGAGAACCGATAAGTGCAAGCCAGGGATCCCAACTATCTCAACTCAAAACTAATGTTAAGGTGGGATGGTCACATAAACGCACGAGTAAAAGCGAAAACGAAGTGCGCTTCGTGCCGCCGGACAGTGCGCGCGCCAAACTCCTGAACGAGGAGCAATAGAATAGATGGCATACCAACCAAGATTACTTTACTACTCAGGTTGGTTCACTAGGGAAATAAAGGCGCCGTAGCTACGTCACGTATTTGGTAGCAATCTGGTAGCAATTTTTGCAGACATCAATGGCGCGCGTTTTGTTTGATCGTCACCAATCCTATTTTACTGCACTATTTTGTTCTTTCACTGCAATGTATTGTACGTTTCATTTAATAATTAAAATAAAGAAATATTCGTAACCCAGCAAGTAAGTTATTCTTTGAGGCAACACTCTGTCAGCATTGAGCCTTCAGAGTGTGTCATTTTATAGACTTTCTCATATTACCTACTCTTGTGGAAAACTTTCTGAATCATGAAAAATGTATGCAGATATGCATAATTAATTAATTAATTAGAACTTCATTTTCTAAGTTTTATAGAAATAACATTTCACATTACATCATCATAAGGCTACCTGCCTATTTCGTCCAACCAATGAAATATTTATTCAGCAGAAGGCAGGTTCTTCTGAGTAGGTACTGATATTTCTTATCTACACCAATATTTCAGGAAAATGACAGAAGTTATTTAAAAGTTCAGCATATAAAAGGGATGTTATGGCTTGCGAATGCGCACATTGAAACACATCAGATAATGCTTTTGAACCATCTCATTCACCAGCACACATCAATCTGGCTCCTGGCTTCTGTCAAGGAAACATTCCAAAATAATGTATTATTTTATTTCATTGATTACCTTGCAAAAGGCAAACAGCAAACACATCACCACCAAAAACAGAAAATAGTCAACAGGTAGGTACATACCAGCTGGTCTAGCCCGAAGTCGTGCTGTGCCGGCTGTGCCATGTGCCTTTGAAAAACTTTAGCAATCAGAGTTGAATAAACGCCCCAAACTTAGCCATTCATGCATGAAACATTGCAAATTCTGGTTGAGCATTTTGATAAAAATGAAACAAACAGCTGTATTAGATACACCTACAACTATAAAAAGACAAAAATAATAGCAGAACTTACTCTACAAGGCATAACCATGAATTTTAAAACTGACATCCAAATTCACACCTCCCAAATTTAACCCACCTACCAACCACCTGCACATTTCTATGTGCTGCGCAGTGTGCACAGTCACCACACACAATTATGAGAATTAAAATAGCTTTGAACAATCAAGCAAGTCAGGACCTGGTATGCAGATTCACAAGTTCTCTCAACATCTTTAACCACCAACAATCAAGAGCACTTTGTGATCTCAGTGACTCCGCAGATTCATCTTCTGTTTTCCATTTTCAGTTTTCATTTGAAATATGAGTTCCATCTCGGAGACACATGTTGCATCATTGTGTTTTAACAATTATTATGCTTGAACTATTGGTTTTTCATGTGAACTTTACTTCAAAAGTTGATTTAATAATTTGCATTTTGCATAATGCTACGATCACGGCGCACCAAATCACAGATAACTTGATAATAACCAAGCAAAAGCCACATTCTTCAGCAAACTATGAGTGCTATCTGATCCATGCTGCGTTCAAATAATTAAAAATCGCCAAAATCAGTCAAAATATGACAATTAAATACGTGCATAAAGTTGCATTATATTCACATTCGGATTCGCGTGCACATTCGCGGACCCCTCAGATTTGGCTCAAAATTGCACAGCTTATAGATTTTGAGCTCCTGATTGCGAAAATCATGTTTTTATTTCACGCCGTCAAGTGGTTCTCAAAATATTCACATTTGTATTACTGCTGACATATTCTGGACCGTAACCCTTCTTGGAAAAATCGGACCCCTCCAAATTCTTCAAAAACTCCTGAGTTGATGTAAACATAAGCGCTGATCCAAAAAACTAATTTGTACTTAACGCCGTCCCATAGTTTTCTCAGGATGAGCATCTAAAGTTCAAGGTCGTTCAAGGTCATGTACCTTTTCTCACCTTTTGGCGCTATTTGACACGTGACAGCTTTATATTTATGATGGACATTCGCACTACCTCCTACAAAAACAATATACTGAAATCCAAGGGGCGTTGCTGAACCAAAATGTAAAAAAAGCGTCAAAACCTCTTTCATACAGCTAACAGTTAAATACAAGGGATATTCGAATTTGCCACACATAAAGCAAATTTGTCGGACATGGTCGGACCCCTCCGATATCGTTCAAAATCTCAGGAATGATGCTCCTTGACCTCCTGAACATGAAAATGGTACTTCCTTTGAACGCCGTCAAGAACTTTTCCAGATATACGCATCCATGCACATTCAAATTGCATAGGTGTTGCATATGGACGTTCGGCGGACCCGTTCGATTTCGTTCAAAATCTCAGGAATGATGCTCCTTGACCTCCTGAACATGAAAATAGTACTCCCTTTGAACGCCGTCAAGAACTTTTCCAGATATACGCATCCATGCACATTCAAATTGCATAGGTGATGCATATGCACGTTCGGCGGACCCCTCCGATTTCGTTCAAAATCTCAGGAATGATGCTCCTTGACCTCCTGAACATGAAAATGGTACTCCCTTTGAACGCCGTCAAGAACTTTTCCAGATATACGCATCCATGCACATTCAAATTGCATAGGTGTTGCATATGGACGTTCGGCGGACCCCTCCGATTTCGTTCAAAATCTCAGGAATGATGCTCCTTGACCTCCTGAACATGAAAATGGCACTCCCTTTGAACGCCGTCAAGAACTTTTCCAGATATACGCATCCATGCACATTCAAATTGCATAGGTGTTGCATATGCACGTTCGGCGGACCCCTCCGATTTCGTTCAAAATCTCAGGAATGATGCTCCTTGACCTCCTGAACATGAAAATAGTACTCCCTTTGAACGCCGTCAAGAACTTTTCCAGATATACGCATCCATGCACATTCAAATTGCATAGGTGATGCATATGCACGTTCGGCGGACCCCTCCGATTTCGTTCAAAATCTCAGGAATGATGCTCCTTGATCTCCTGAACATGAAAATGGTACTCCCTTTGAACGCCGTCAAGAAATTTTCCAGATATGCGCATCAATGCACATTCAAATTGCATAGGTGTTGCATATGCACGTTCGGCGGACCCCTCCGATTTTGTTCAAAATCTCAGGAATGATGCTCCTTGACCTCCTGAACTTGAAAATAGTACTCCCTTTGAACGCCGTCAAGAACTTTTCCAGATATACGCATCCATGCACATTCAAATTGCATAGGTGTTGCATATGGACGTTCGGCGGACCCCTCCGATTTCGTTCGAAATCTCAGGAAAGATGCTCCTTGACCTCCTGAACATGAAAATAGTACTCCCTTTGAACGCCGTCAAGAACTTTTCCAGATATACGCATCCATGCACATTCAAATGACAAATTGCATAGGTGTTGCATATGCACGTTTGGCGGACCCCTCCAATTTCGTTCAAAATCAGAGGAATGATGCTCCTTGACCTCCTGAACATGAAAATAGTACTCCCTTTGAACGCCGTCAAGAACTTTTCCAGATATACGCATCCATGCACATTCAAATTGCATAGGTGATGCATATGCACGTTCGGCGGACCCCTCCGATTTCGTTCAAAATCTCAGGAATGATGCTCCTTGACCTCTTGAACATGAAAATAGTACTCCCTTTGAACGCCGTCAAGAACTTTTCCAGATATGCGCATCAATGCACATTAAAATGCATAGGTGTTGCATATGGACGTTCGGCGGACCCCTCCGATTTCGTTCAAAATCTCAGGAATGATGCTCCTTGACCTCCTGAACATGAAAATGGAACTCCCTTTCAACGCCGTCAAGAACTTTTCCAGATATACGCATTCATGCACATTCAAATGCAATTTGAATGTGCTTGGATGCGTATACCTAGAAAAGTTCTTGACGGCGTTCAAAGAAAGTACTATTTTCATGTTCAGGAGGTCAAGGAGCATCATTCCTGAGATTTTGAACGAAATCGGAGGGGTCCGCCGAACGTGCATACGCATCACCTATGCAATTTGAATGTGCATGGATGCGTATATCTGGAAAAGTTCTTGACGGCGTTCAAAGGGAGTGCCATTTTTATGTTCAGGAGGTAAAGGAGCATCATTCCTGAGATTTTGAACGAAATCGGAGGGGTCCGCCGAACGTCCATATGCAACACCTATGCATTTCAATGTGCATTGATGCGCATATCTGGAAAAGTTCTTGACGGCGTTCAAAGGGAGTACTATTTTCATGTTCAGGAGGTCAAGGAGCATCATTGCTGAGATTTTGAACGAAATCGGAGGGGTCCGCCGAACGTGCATATGCATCACCTATGCAATTTGAATGTGCATGGATGCGTATATCTGGAAAAGTTCTTGACGGCGTTCAATGGGAGTACTATTTTCATGTTCAGGAGATCAAGGAGCATCATTCCTGAGATTTTGAACGAAATCGGAGGGGTCCGCCGAACGTGCATATGCAACCAATTTGAATGTGCATGGATGCGTATATCTGGAAAAGTTCTTGACGGCGTT
The DNA here is from genome assembly GCF_019059575.1 of Amphibalanus amphitrite. NCBI lineage: Eukaryota > Metazoa > Arthropoda > Thecostraca > Balanomorpha > Balanidae > Amphibalanus > Amphibalanus amphitrite. Next base: position 72,138 of record NW_024882720.1, on the reverse strand, counting down.
CAAAGGGAGTGCCATTTTCATGTTCAGGAGGTCAAGGAGCATCATTCCTGAGATTTTGAACGGAATCGCAGGGGTCCGCCGAACGTGCATACGAGTATGCAACACCTATGCAATTTGAATGTGCATGGATGCGTATATCTGGAAAAGTTCTTGACGGCGTTCAAAGGGGGTGCCATTTTCATGTTCAGGAGGTCAAGGAGCATCGTTCCTGAGATTTTGAACGAAATCGGAGGGGTCCGCCGAACGTCCATATGCAACACCTATGCAATTTGAATGTGCATGGATGCGTATATCTGGAAAAGTTCTTGACGGCGTTCAAAGGGAGTACCATTTTCATGTTCAGGAGGTCAAGGAGCATCATTCCTGAGATTTTGAACGGAATCGGAGGGGTCCGCCGAACGTGCATATGCAACACCTATGCAATTTGAATGTGCATGGATGCGTATATCTGGAAAAGTTCTTGACGGCGTTCAAAGGGAGTACTATTTTCATGTTCAGGAGGTCAAGGAGCATCTTTCCTGAGATTTTGAACGAAATCGGAGGGGTCCGCCGAACGTCCATATGCAACACCTATGCACCTTGAATGTGCATGGATGCGTATATCTGGAAAAGTTCTTGACGGCGCTCAAAGGGAGTACTATTTTCATGTTCAGGAGGTCAAGGAGCATCATCCCTGAGATTTTGAACGAAATCGGAGGGGTCCGCCGAACGTGCACATGCAACACCTATGCAATTTGAATGTGCATTGATGCGCATATCTGGAAAAGTTCTTGACGGCGTTCAAAGAGAGTACCATTTTCATGTTCAGGAGATCAAGGAGCATCATTCCTGAGATTTTGAACGAAATCGGAGGGGTCCGCCGAACGTGCATATGCATCACCTATGCAATTTGAATGTGCATGGATGCGTATATCTGGAAAAGTTCTTGACGGCGTTCAAAGCGAGTGCCATTTTCATGTTCAGGAGGTCAAGGAGCATCATTCCTGAGATTTTGAACAGAATCGGAGGGGTCCGCCGAACGTGCATATGCAACACCTATGCAATTTGAATGTGCATGGATGCGTATATCTGGAAAAGTTCTTGACGGCGTTCAAAGGGAGTGCCATTTTCATGTTCAGGAGGTCAAGGAGCATCATTCCTGAGATTTTGAACGAAATCGGAGGGGTCCGTCGAACGTCCATATGCAACACCTATGCAATTTGAATGTGCATGGATGCGTATATCTGGAAAAGTTCTTGACGGCGTTCAAAGGGAGTACCATTTTCATGTTCAGGAGGTCGAGTAGCATCATTCCTGAGATTTTGAACGAAATCGGAGGGGTCCGCCGAACGTGCATATGCAACACCTATGCAATTTGAATGTGCATTGATGCGCATATCTGGAAAATTTCTTGACGGCGTTCAAAGGGAGTACCATTTTCATGTTCAGGAGATCAAGGAGCATCATTCCTGAGATTTTGAACGAAATCGGAGGGGTCCGCCGAACGTGCATATGCAACACCTATGCAATTTGAATGTGCATTGATGCGCATATCTGGAAAAATTTCTTGACGGCGTTCAAAGGGAGTACCATTTTCATGTTCAGGAGATCAAGGAGCATCATTCCTGAGATTTTGAACGAAATCGGAGGGGTCCGCCGAACGTGCATATGCATCACCTATGCAATTTGAATGTGCATGGATGCGTATATCTGGAAAAGTTCTTGACGGCGTTTAAAGGGAGTACTATTTTCATGTTCAGGAGGTCAAGGAGCATCATTCCTGAGATTTTGAACGGAATCGGAGGGGTCCGCCGAACGTGCATACGAGTATGCAACACCTATGCAATTTGAATGTGCATGGATGCGTATATCTGGAAAAGTTCTTGACGGCGTTCAAAGGGAGTGCCATTTTCATGTTCAGGAGGTCAAGGAGCATCATTCCTGATATTTTGAACGAAATCGGAGGGGTCCGCCGAACGTCCATATGCAGCACCTATGCAATTTGAATGTGCATGGATGCGTATATCTGGAAAAGTTCTTGACGGCGTTCAAAGGGAGTACCATTTTCATGTTCAGGAGGTCAATGAGCATCATTTCTGAGATTTTGAACGATATCGGAGGGGTCCGACCATGTCCGACAAATTTGCTTTATGTGTGGCAAATTCGAATATCCCTTGTATTTAACTGTTAGCTGTATGAAAGAGGTTTTGACGCTTTTTTTACATTTTGGTACAGCAACGCCTCTTGGATTTCAGTATATTGTTTTTGTAGGAGGTAGTGCGAATGTCCATCATAAATATAAAGCTGTCACGTGTCAAATAGCGCCAAAAGGTGAGAAAAGGTACATGACCTTGAACGACCTTGAACTTTAGATGCTCATCCTGAGAAAACTATGGGACGGCGTTAAGTACAAATTAGTTTTTTGGATCAGCGCTTATGTTTACATCAACTCAGGAGTTTTTGAGGAATTTGGAGGGGTCCGATTTTTCCAATAAGGGTTACGGTCCAGAATATGTTGGCAGTAATACAAATGTGAATATTTTGAGAACCACTTGACGGCGTGAAATAAAAACATGATTTTCGCAATCAGGAGCTCAAAATCTATAAGCTGTGCAATTTTGAGCCAAATCTGAGGGGTCCGCGAATGTGCACGCGAATCTGAATGTGAATATAATGCAACTTTATGCACGTCAATTAAATTAGTATAAACTTCACAAAACTCTGATTTGTGAGGCAATGCGCAACAGAAATGCGAGGGAATATGGTAGTAATCTGGTAGCAATTATGAAGGATTTCCCCTGTCGCTGATAAAAAAAAAACACACCAAACAAATTTTTTAACGCAGAGGAAATCCTTCATCATGAGTTGCAGGGATCATTTGATTGGCCCATTTTAGATAAATATAGGCCGAGTGTTTCGATTTCAACCCCATTTATCGTAATGAGACGAATCCATCGGCTCAGTGATACGTCTTTTGAACACATATAGGCCTTGGATTTCTCCTTAGACCGCCTGAAACACACCATGCTTTGCATGCATTGCTATGGGTGAAGGAAAATTCATGCGCCGTGATGACGTCACGGTAAAGGAATTCTGAAGCTCGTGAACGGGGGCTGATACCAACTGCTGCATGCGTCGTACTATCCAAACGCCGCTGCAGTCCATTTGCTCGTCAGCGGCACGGCTGGCTCTGGGAAGAGCTCCCTCATCATGTCACGTCTGAGGCAGCGGTGTCTGGAGGAGTTCGGCGAGCAGTCCGCGCATCTTTTGCGCGTCTGCGCGCCTAACGGCACGGCACTGCTGCTCACGGCACTGCCGCCTTTAACATTACGGGCGAGACGCTACATCGGTGTGTGTCCGTGCCAGTGCCACTGACAAATGACCCGCCGGAGCTGACCGGCGAACAACTACAGGCGCTGCAGACACGGCTGGAGGGACTCCGGCTCCTCACCATCGACGAAATGTCGATGGTGGGGAGACAGCTTCTGCGCGCTGTAGACCTGTGCCTTCGCCGGGCCTTCCCATGCCACTCCTCCGAGCCCTTCCGCGCGGTGAGCGTGTGTCTCGTCGGAGACTTTGGACAGCTGCCCCCGTCATGGATCGGCCAATGTTCGACTCGACGGCAGGCGGCAGGCGGCTCAGTGAAGACGGCCGCGCCAGCTTCCGAGCTTGGAAAGGCCGTCGTTCTGATACGGGTGGAGCCTGTGCGCTGTGCGTGGTAGCGAACCAGCACAGGAGCAGTTCCACTCCCGACGTCGACTCGCCCACGTCAGAGGCGGGAACACCACCACTGATGATCATAGGCTCCTCTCAACCCGTCTGGAGACTCATCTTTCCAACGAAGAGAGGCGTAAGTTTGCTGACGCACAGCGGCTCGTCGCTAGCCACGAGATGGGGCAGCATATCAACCGCCGTCAGCTGCGGAACATCGGTCGGCCCTGCTTCAACCTGAAGGCCATCCACCAGCCCGCCACAGCCAGGAAAAAGTCAGCGGAATACGCCGGTGGTCTAGAGCCGGTAGTCCAACTGACGGGGCCAAGGTGATGCTGAAATCAAATAACTATGTGGGTAAGCGCCGGTCTCACGAACGGCACTCAGGGGACCGTGGTCGGGCTACTGTACCCTCCAGACGCGCCTGGCCAAGACACCCTGCCAGCCGCAGTCTGCGTGGAGTTCCCCGGTTACCAGGGCTCAGCATGGAACCCAGAGAAGCTCAGGTAGTGCCGGTGTCTGCCATTACCAGCAAGTGGATGGAGGGAGCGCGACTCCACAGCCGAACGCAGATTCTCCTCTGTCTCCGGCATTTGCAGTCACCATCCACAGGTGCCAAGGCTGGACAAAACTAGCCGTCTGGATCGACATCGGGTCCAATGAATTTGCGCTTGGACTCACCTTCGTAGCGCTGAGCCGCGCCATTTCTCTGCGCGGACTCATTTTAAACCCAACGGATCCAGCCGCTGCTCAGCGGAGCCGCCTAGTTCTCATTAACAACAGCAACGGGCGAAAGAGGCGCAATGCAAGTCTACAGGCTCCTCCAGCGTCTATGAGAATCAACTTGAGTCATCTCCATTCTACTCCAGTGCATCATTACGCTGTGCATAGGCCTTTTTCATCCTTGCCTATCGCAGGTTCCTCGCCGGCCAGTTGGCACCCGACTCTCGCTGCTGGCTGGGGCTCCTCCTAAGTGATCAAAAAAGTGATGTGCAATCCTATTGTGGCGGCCTTCACGCGGCGGATTGTGTTTTCACTAGCAGCCACAGAAAGTCAATTTATATTTGGTAAGAAACACCCCCACCGAGAAAGTAGGCATAGTAGTCGTATAGAAATAAATGAATTAGGTACGCTCGCTTGTTGGTCGCCCAAAAAGGCGTATTAATGGTTTAAGCCTGTTTAACCGCTTAAAGTGCATAAATAGATACGGTACGAGACGAGCTATTGGAACGAACAGAAAGTAAAAAAAGAAAAATCAACAAGGTGATATTTTCACATGGCTAGTGCTAAAAGTATCGAGGCTTCACGTGCGCTTTTCATCAAAGCTCTTTAAACGATTAGACAAAAGACAGGCTTTAAAAAATCCGGCCAATGACTATAGACTGGTGAAAACCAAATGTAAAATTCAGCTGAAACCAACCAAGAAATTGATCGAATTTAAAGTATAAACATGCCCAAGTCTGGAGTCGGAAGTCCCGAAGATTTTGGTGACTCACTCCTACTGGCTGGGACTCCGACTCCAATCGAGTCTGACTTCACTGTCATTCTCGAAAACTATCCCCATTTTTCCCAACTCCAAAATCTCATCGGATCTGCATCGATCTCAAGGGGAACCCGGTCAGAGGTGTGTGTGTGTGGGGGGGGGGGAAGGGGAGTCAGCTGCCTCGCTTGCCCCTCTCCCCCGTGGCGACGCTAATGCAGGAGCCCCAACGGGGCGCGGATTAAAGGATTGCTTTGCAACCACCGGAATGTAAGTGTTGCTGCTCCATGGGTCCTGAAACATGCGCCGAGCGGTGTGAGCGCGATCCACTTCGCTGCCCCCCCCCCCCCCCATCCCCTGCCGCAGGGCAGGACCCCCAGGATGGCAGAGGCTACCATCCCCCATCCCCTGTGGGCTGTGGGCAGGATCCCCAGGATGGCAGAGCCGTCGGCCCCTGACGGCGTGCCGGAAATGGGCGCCGGCCAAACACGTCTGTCTCCCGGTGTCTGGCCGCGCCCCTCGCACACCACTCGACAGCTGCTCGAAGGCTGACTTCTGGACGTATGGATCACCGCAGTGTTGACCGAGGTAATGTCGCGACAAACAACCGACAGCAGCACGGACCCCCTCCCCCCCCCAACACACACACCTACACACCACCCACACACCGACATACACTCATACAAAGGCTACAAAGCAAATACTGATGCACGTCTGAGGATGCCTTAAGTTAGCACAAACACATTGTCATGTTTTCGGTGTTATTTTCAACTACATCATGCGTGACATGATGCGACAATTAAAATCTTACACCTGGCAGTAGCCAGTAGTAGATAGTAGCGGCCTTTTGGGGCGATAAACAAGAGAGCGAGAGGTCGGGTGAGCCCACGTCTTGCACGTGTGGAACTGCATGTGAGTGCTTCCAAAGTGAGTTGTGCATGGCACCCTACCAACTGGCCCCTTAGCGGTGTGCCAAATTTGAATGCAATCGGTCCAGCGGTTTTTTAGATCTGGAGGCGTCGCCCTGTATGTGCGCAAGCGCAAAATACCCAGCCAGCAATTTGGTCTGGCTTAAGTCCGTTTTGCCCCGGCAACTCCGGCCTACCAGATTCGGGCCAGTGTAAGCGGACACCGTCGAAACAGAGGTTTGGGTCGATATGGCTCTACTCCGGCTAGCCACTGTTCAGCTCAACGATACGTATCGACTGATGGGTAGCATGACCCCTTCCGGTCAGGTCATGACCTTGAAAGTTACCTGAGTTTTAATTTTAAAATGATTATTTAACCCGACAGTTGCTGGGATATTTCGCCACCAGCCGTTTGCTGGAGGGGGGGGGGGGGCGTTCAGTTCAGTTCAGTTCAGTTCAGTTCATGGCATTTCATCAAATGTAGACAAGAACAGAGAACAAAACAATAGAGGATTATCGCAAAAGCAAAAAGCTTAAATCAAAGGCGCTTCTCCAATTAAATTAAACAAAGAACACATGACCAAACCAAATTTTCAGAAAGCCTCGATCCCGCCCGAAACTCGCCGAGCCAAAAAGCAGGCAGTACCTACCTGGCCCCCCGGCCGAGGCGCCGAATGAGTCCAATCGGGCGTTGAACACCTCCAGGCGATAACTCGAGAACCAATAAGCGCGCAGCGAATCACAGGAGGCGGCAAACGAAAGAAGGCGACGAGACGCTTCAGATGGGTGCTTGAAAGTTGAATTTTGAGGTCACAGGTCGGGTCAAAGTCAGGTCAAACACCTGAAATCGGGCTTCCAGTAGCATGGACTTCGGAGCCTCGTAATGGGCGCCTGTCGTGATAAACTGTCAAAACTGTGCACAAGCCTTCATAAAAGGCTTAAAGAGCTCTACATATGTAGGGGTCAGTCAAACAGCTCTATGTAGGGGTCAGTCAAACAAAGGCCAGGGTCAGGGTCGGGTCAATCAGGTAAGCACATATCCTCGAAAATCAAAACTTGTAAATTTGTGTCTTTGACACAAATTTTTAGGCTAATTTTGGGCATAGAACACGATGGTGACATTCTTTTTATCATACGAGCACGTATTTGACTCAAAAAGTCAATTTAGGAAATGCATCATGGTCGTGAAGAAGTCACGAAAAATTACCAAGAATCAGTTCAAGATTTTGGGAAATGTGAAACGACAACTGAAAACCGAATACATCCTTTTGAATGCTCATGGTATTGGCAGTTGAATGGCGTTTACGGCAGGTCTGCATGTCTATCCTGTAATTTTATATGATTTTTTGAACATATGCAGTTTTTGGTCGAAAACTCAGAAATAATGACGTCACTAAAACCTCGATATTTCAAAAATTTTCTGACCGCTATTTTAAAACTTTTCACAATAAACTTCAATCAATTCCCTACCGGTACCCAAAATTTGGCGCGACGTTTTATGCTATAGCGCGGCGAAAAATGGGGGGGGGGGGCGTTTAACACCCCCCCCCCTCCCCAGCAACTCGCGGCGTTTACACTCGACGCCTCTCGATGAAAGGAACACGGTGCTGGTAAAAGTAATGTCGTGGCTCTCTTGAGTCAAAAGTTATTACCGAAAAACATTTTTTCGTGAATTGAGCTATTTTTTTTTTTGTTCTCTGGAGGCTAAACCGTTGACCTGAAGTCAAATCTGAGGACACGGCAGCGAAAGAGCGTTATGAGAGCTATCGTATGCGCTTTTCCGAGGCGATGTAGCTCTATTGGCTCCCGAGCTATTATAGCTGTCGGGTGTTTCAAAATGGTTGAAATCGACAAAATAGCAATCTTATAACAATGTATGTAGAATCGAGCTGAGTCAAAGCATAAAAAGTTTTAACAGTATTGGTCTTACTTTACGCCATGTTAAAACTGAGATCGATTCCTTTAACCCTCGCCGGCCGAGGGGGGCGGGGCGGGTGCCGCCCCCCCATAGGGTTTTTTCGCGATAGCTCCGAACACGCTGGCGATAGAGAGCTGAAACTTGGCATACCTGACCTTTGATCCAAGCCGCATCTTTTGACACCAACCGCATTTTTGGGTCAGGTCAGGTCACTGACCTATGACGTCATAAGTGAACCTCTGCACGGTCTTCAGATGTCGCAACTTCGCAACGCCCTCACTGCCAGAGGAGATGTCACAGGGAAATGAAACTTGCAGGATCTAGTATCCATTATGAGTCCCACAACTTGTATATCTCGGATTTTTCCTAAAGGTCATATGAGGTCAGGTCATTTTCGTGACCTTACCATTATAAGTCAATGGGGAAAAATGAAAACTGCTATTCTGGCGCCGGGAACGATCTCCAACTATCTCAAGCACACAGAATCGTGATTTTATGCACTCCTTGCAAGGTTAGATGCGTCACTTTTGCAATGTTGACCTTGCGTGACGTCACTTATGACGTCATCAAGGTCATATTAGTTTTTCGTCAATAACTCGCGATCAAATTGAGCTAGCGAGTCGGGAAAGCCACCAATGGACTCAGGAAGACCTGCCGAATCGAATGCTATGCGACATGACCTCTTTCGACCAACTTCGTGACCTGGGGGTGCTGACCTGACCTTGACCTGAGGTCAACACCCCAAGTTGACCTGACCCGGACAAAAAGTATATCATTCGACGCGCCTGAGCGAGACGAACACGATGCTGCCAAAATCGGCGCTCTGCGGCCGTTTTTTGCGAAGTTATTCACCAAAAACTGAACCGTACCTTGGGGCACTTGACCTGACCTCAGAGGTCACCGGTTGACCTAGGACCTTAAAATCGGGTACCAATCTCTGCGTCTCGTAACGGCGCACACGCTCGTTTTTTCCGCGACGCGCTAGCTCCACCAGGGGCGAAACGGCGAGGGGGGGGGACGTACCCGCCCCCCCCCCCCCCCCCTCGGCCGGCGCGTATGTAGAAAACCAATAGGTCCGGCGAGGGTTAATAGAACCGGAGGCTCGATTTTTTGTTGTTTGCAGGACCCGTCCGCAGCACTAACTTCTGTGGCAGAGAGGTGTGGAGGATTTGATGCTCTAAGCGCTTCTACTTTTGCCTTCTGTAGAGAAGTTTCCAGATACCTAGTAGTCAAACGAAAGGCCAGGAAGAGATCGAGAGATCTACAGACAAAAGCACTGTAGGGTGAAGTCGTATAATAGTACGCACTTAGTAGATTTCTTGCTCTCATTTGTTTAATATTTGAAAGAAGAAATCGCAAATACGGAATATTAAAGTTCACTGAAATAGCCATCAACCCATGAGGCAACGATCCTTCAGCGTAAATGGAAGTGGTCTAAATTTGACTGTAGCTTTCCTCACGCTATATGATTCGTTTTTTTTTTCCAGTTGCCCGTGTTGGCGTTTTGCTGGCCGCTACTTACGGGGGGGGGGGCGGGTCGGGGGGGGGGAGTCCAACGGACTCCCCAGGCGTTCAGCCCCCTATTGAGCTTTGGTTTCGCGGATAAAATGAGCGTGTTGTCTTCTCTTGTAACTTCGTAAGTCATTGGTTGACCTTCCAGCCAAAACTTCTTAACCTGCGCACCGATGGGTTCACATATCAAGGGTTATTGTGGTCAGGGTCATGAAATGTTCGGAGTATGTGTAATCTTATTAATTCGAGGGTATTGCATGTCTTGACGCAATTGACTGTTTTTATTCGCGAAAAAAACAAGGGGCTCATCCGACCTCCCCCCCCCCCCTATGCGTGTATACCGATACGACCCATGTGTAATTCTAACCGTATTGCTTGCTTGGAACAGTGGGTGGATCGACTTGCCCCGTACCCCACTGTTCCCTCTCCACAGTTCTGTAGTTATGCATGGACATAGACGTAATTTAACTCTGAAGATAACCGTTAGCGTCGTTGCTATGAGCTAGGGCCAGTGTCCCGTTCAGAGACGACCTTGGCAGCCTGCCGTGTCCGTTTGCAGTGTTGTCGGCGGGGCGGCTGCCGGCCGGCTGTTGTCTAGCCAAGGTGACCCGCGGGCCGCAACGGGCAGTGGCCTGCACGGCCACCGGTGTCATAGTCCCAGCATAGGCCAAAAAAGGTGCATTGAGCTCAAATTTAATATGTAGATAGAAGGTGGTAGGGACTATCACATATCTTACGGTTTTTTCGAAATTCAAAAAACTTTTTGGATTTTTCGGCTACTATATTCAAAAAATCTATTTATTGATGTTTGGGGGTCAAAATCCAAAAATTTTAACAATCTGAGATAGCAGTTTTGTTGCCTTCTAAATTCTACACCTTTTATGTTTGAAACATTTTTCTGTATCTCTTAAGCTGTAGGCCTGACAGCTCTTCTCGCGAAACCTTTTTTTGGGTCGAAAATGGCAGAAATGACGTCACTCTGACGTCATTAGCGTCCAACCTATCATAGCCTTAGGAAAAATTTTGGTCACAATGTGCAATAGCTACTCACGGGAGGGTACTGAAAGTTTTGTGCCGATCGGCGCAGCGGTTCTCGAGGTATATCGAAAAAAACTAAAGGGGGGGGGCAAAAAAAATGCCCCCGCCACCGCCTGGAAGGTTAAGTTGTGGGATCCACAGATCCTCGTCCTTAGTTTGTCGTCAGTTCCTATGGAGTCATAGCTCATTGATAATTTTCCATGTGGAATCTAATGGGATCCACTGAGATCCACTGTACTGATAGATCTGAAAAGTCATCTGAAAAGCTTCAGATGTCTAACCACTTCCTACGGACAGCAGCCGCGCCCGCGACGCTGTGATTCGGGGCGCAGCTGCCGGGTACCGGTTCGGGGCCGGATCTGCAGCACCTCGCCGGCGCCACGTGTCTGCGGAGTCGGCGGCGGCTCTGGGACGGGCCCGCAGCCCCAGGGCAACGACCGTTTGCATCACCCATGGCTTGGTGCATGTTTGTCTACAGTCTGCACCGTTCACAAATCACAATAACAACCAGACAGAGTACGGAGAAAAGAGCGGGTGCATTGACCGGTGCTTGACACTGGCAGCCCGTGACGGCTGAAATAACGTGACGGCTGTTAGTATTGCTGGAAAACATAACATACATTTTCAAGAGTTGTTACAACTAAGTAGAGCATTATAAACTTGTATCTATATTAACCCGCGCCCTGCTGGGGGGGCGGTGTTTGAACACCCCCTTGTGGTTTTTCGCGAATGCGCCGCCGTTTTTGGTACACCTTATCATACATCAATTCTACACATGTGAAAATTTCAGACCAAGGTCATTCAAGGTCAGGCCACCAGGTCACTTGAAGTGACCTCACCTCATAAAAAGTTTCAATGTCTGCCATAGCTACACCGAGTGACCGATCGCTTTGACACTTTCAGCGATTGATAAGGGTAACAGTATCTATAAAATGTATATCTCGGAATTTTGATATCGGTGATCTAAGGTCAGGTCAATTTTGCGACCTCTCCATTATAAGTCAATGGGAGAAAATTGAAATGCGCCTCTTTTGGACGAAAGACATTATAAACACTCCCAAACAATGAATTACAAGTGGTTTAGAGTAGACCCACTGAACATGAAAATGGTGTCCGTGATCCCTATTTATGCCCCTGAGGTCATCTCAGGTCACGAACGGTGTCTAACAGTTTTTCGCAAATAACTTTTGATAGAGGCATGCTAGAGCGGTGAAAACGCCTTAGATGTGTTCAGCTCGACGATACGGATCGACTGATATGCAACATGACCCTTTCCGGTCAGGTCATGACCTTGACGTAAGGTCAAATTTTCAAATTGACCTTTCAAGGTCAAGTTATAGTTCAATCGATGCGTCTTGACGAGAGGAACACGATGCTGGTAAAAGTAAGCTCGTACAAGGCTTGGGTCAAAAGTTATTGCAGAAAAACTGTTTCCGAAAAAATCGGCTATTTTTGCAGTTTTTGCCCTCTGCAGGCAAAACCGTTGACGTTAGGTCAAATCTGAGAGAATTACTCAGAAAGGGCGTTAATAGGGCTATCGAATGCGCTTTTCCGCGGCGCTGTAGCTTTATTGGTTCCCGAGTTATGCGTTGGCTTCCTGGCAATTGTCGACATTCGACCTGAAAATCGGCGAAATTTTGCCTTCAATGACCTTTGGTGACCTGACCTTTGACCTGACCAAAAAAGTGACCGAAGTGATTTCGTCATTATTTTTGGTGCTCTTTCGAACGCCGCCTTCCGCGTATCGCTACGTGGCCCAGGAGCCGAGTTAGAAGGGGGGTGTTCAAACACCCCCCCCCCCAGCAGGGCGTGGAAATCCAGGACCCCCAGCCGGGCGCGGGTTAATATTCTGGTGCCCAGCAAAGCCAATACAAGACTACCAAATTGTAAACGTACGTCATTGATAAAGGTGACGTAAGGAAGCTTTGGATCTATTTCCCTGTCAGCGTATTATATTTCATTTTTACAACACCTTTAGCCCGCGCCGGGCCGGGGGTGGTTGAACACCCCCCTGCGGTTTTTCGCAGATATCTCAAAAAACGTGGCACACCTTTTCGTGCATCTTTTCCGCACATGTGAAAATTTAAGACCCAGGTTGCCTTAGGTCAGGTCACCAGGTCACGCCAAGTGACCTCCCCAGTAAACATGCCGGCATCGGCATGCCGACGTCGGCCCGACGTCGGTCCAACCTCGGCACGACGTCGGCTGGATGTCGGATATGCCCGCATGTTCCGACGACTAGCCGAGGTCCAGCCGACGTCGGGCCGACGTCGGACCGAGATCAATTTCTGAGGTCCAGCCGACGTCGGGCCGACGTCGGGGCGACGTCGGACCGACATCAGCCCTGTTTTGACCGTTAAAATAATATAAAATGCATGTTTCATGTTTCATAACGAGCTTCTGTATTCAAAATATCCTCAGGAAACTCAAATCTTCCTCCACGCCGCATCCCCCTGATCCGGACTGGACGGGAAACTTTATCCCATTTGGGATTGCCCGTAAGCCGAGCTCGCCCGTAGCCGGGTGTGGTGAGTGCTTGGGGGCTGCTCGGCCTATCCTTTGGTCAGGCTCAGCCCCGGCAACTCACCAGGGCCGGGCCCAGTTCATATAAGAAAGGCCAGTCGGCAAGTGTCACTTTGCCAAAGTGCCACTTATCAAAGGGACACTTTGGGAAACGTTGGTGCAGGTGTGTAAGAGTGGCTATATGAAACCATTGTGGGGTCGCCCTTTCCAATAAGTGTCACGTAACAGCAATGGGACCAGGGACTCTAATGAACTGGACCCAGGGTGCTCGCCAAGAAGACCAATGTCTCCATCCTATGATCCTTCCGGCTCTGAAATGGTCTTGTCAGACCGAAAGGGCATAAGACAACAAAACAAACCAAGTTTGCTAGCTGGCTGCGTGGTGTAGTGATTAGCGCACTAGCCTCGCGCTCGAATGACATGGGGTTCGAATCCCATCGCCGGCCGATGCTTTTGGCGTGTTGTCCCAGTAAACATGCCGACGTCGGCGACTGGGGGGCTCGAATCCCGCCGCCGGTTGATATTTTTGGCGCGTTGTCCCAATCGTCCCAATAAACATGCCGACGTCGGCCCCGTCGGTCCAACGACAAACGATCTCGTCAACCTCGGCAAACGATCTCGGTCCGACGTCGGCTCGACGTCGGCTGGACTTCGGCTGGACGTCGGAACATGCGGGCATATCCGACGTCCAGCCGATGTCGGGCCGAGGTTGAACCGACGTTGGGCCGACGTCGGACCGAGCCTCGGCCCGACGTCGGGCCGACGTCGTCATGTTTACTGGGTCACCTCAGAAAAAAAATAAGAATGCTCGTCATAGCTACACTGACTGATCGATTGCCTTGAAACTTTCAGCGATTGATAAGAGCAACATTATCTATAAAACGTTAATCTCGGAATTTCGATATCGGTGACCTAAGGTCAGGTCAATTTTGCGGCCTCTCCATTATAAGTCAATGGGAGAAAATTGAAAAGCGTCTGTTTTGCACGAACGCTAGTCTAGACACTCTCAAACATCGAGATTTAGGTACAATTGACAGTGACGCACTGAACTGGAAAATGGCAACTGTGACCTCTCGTTATGTTCCGAGGTCATTTCAGGTCACGAACATAATTTAACAGTTTTTCGCTAATAACTTCTGATAGAGGCGTGCTAGAGCGCTGCCCCGAAAACGCTTTAGGTGTATTCGGCTCGACGTTGCGGATCGACTGATATGCACAACATGGCCTTTTCTGGTTAGGTCATGACCTTGACCTTAAGTCAAATTTTCAAGTTGACCTTTCAGGGTCAAATTATAGTTCATTCGACGCGTCTCGACGAGAGGAACACGATGCTGGCAAAAGTAATGCCATGGCTCTTTTGAGTCAAAAGTTATTGGCGGAAAAACGTTTTTCGCAAAAACGGCTATTTTGGGAGTTTTTGCCCTCTGCAGGCTAAACCGTTGACCTGAAGTCAAATCTGAGAACATTACTCAGAAAGGTCTATAAAAGGGCTATCGAATGCGCTTTTCCGCGGCGCTGTAGCTCTATCGGTTCCCGAGATAGTCGTCGGCAGTTTCCAAAATGTTGAAATAGTCAACATTTTACCTTTGGTGACCTCTGGTGACCTGACCTTTGGCCTGACTAAAAAAATCACCGAAGTGTTTTCGTCCTTATTTTGGACGTTCTTTCGATTGCCGCTTACCGCGTGTCGCTACGTGGCCCAGGAGCCGAGCTATAAGGGGGGTGTTCAGACACCAAAATGGTGGGGTAAAATTTACCCATTACCCCATCCAGGGTAAAGTTTACCCAAGATGAAAATTTTCGGTCAATGGGGCGGCCCCTACGATTTTCTTCAAAATCGGCATGGTGATACTACAGGCCGAGATGATCAATCTGGCTGAAGAATGGGCATTGAAATGTGAATGGGCATTTTTACCCCTATGGGCATTGCAATCTATGGGGTAAAAACGCCCCTGGAAAGATTTACCCACGCATTTCTGGCAAGTGTATTGCACGTATCCCCCCAATATGGGTATCATATGAAAGCTTATGAAAACCCAAACAAAATGGTGGGGTAAAATTTACCCATTACCCCATCCAGGGTAAAGTTTACCCAAGATGAAAATTTTCGGTCAATGGGGCGGCCCCTACGATTTTCTTCAAAATCGGCATGGTGATACTACAGGCCGAGATGATCAATCTTGCTGAAGAATGGGCATTGAAATGTGAATGGGCATTTTTACCCCTATGGGCATTGAAATCTATGGGGTAAAAACGCCCCTGGAAAGATTTACCCACGCATTTCTGGCAAGTGTATTGCACGTATCCCCCCAATATGGGTATCATATGAAAGCTTATGAAAACCCAAACAAAATGGTGGGGTAAAATTTACCCATTACCCCATCCAGGGTAAAGTTTACCCAAGATGAAAATTTTCGGTCAATGGGGCGGCCCCTACGATTTTCTTCAAAATCGGCATGGTGATACTAAAGGCCGAGATGATCAATCTGGCTGAAGAAACCCCTATGGGCATTGAAATATATGGGGTAAAAACGCTCTTGGAAAGTTTTACCCACGAATTTCTGGCAAGTGTATTGCACGCATCCCCCCAATATGGGTATCATATGAAAGCTTATGAAAACCCAAACAAAATGGTGGGGTAAATTTTACCCATTACCCATTCTAGGGTTAAGTTTACCCAAGATGAAAATTTTCGGTCAATGGGGCGGCCCCTACGATTTTCTTCAAAAACGGCATGGTGATACTACAGACCGAAATGATCAATCTGGCTGAAGAAACCCCTATGGGCATTGAAATCTATGGGGTAAAAACGCCCCTGGAAAGTTTTACCCACGCATTTCTGGCAAGTGTATTGCACGCATCCCCCCAATATGGGTATCATATGAAAGCCCATGAAAACCCAAACAAAATGGTGGGATTAAATTTACCATTACCCTATTTTGGGTAAAGTTTACCCAAGATGAAAATTTCACTGTGCAACAGTCATTTTGTTCCTGAGTAACGACCGATTTTTAGGACTCATTGGGTCCCATTATAACCGAAATGGGCATTTGTTTCGATCTGAAAATGCTTTTCCGGTTTTCAGAGACGATTTTCGATTGTTGGCCCCGAAATTCGGTTTTTGGCCCACTGTGTCCGGTGTAATTGAGTAATCGACTCGCGTAACTTTTATCGCCCTTCCTATGCCACAAGCTTTTGAATGATATCCGGTTTTGCATATTTGCGTGTAAAAATAACGTCATAAATTTATGTTAAAGTAAGAAAATATTGAAATTTTGTAAAAAAAAATTGACATTTTTTTCGATTTCATTTCAAAATAGAGAAAAAACTAAAGGTCCTATCCAAATTCTGAGCCCAGTTCCTTGAAGAGCATTCAATTTCCGTTCGGGAGGTACTATTTTAGTGCTTTTTATCGGTTTACTGTGGCGTCCAGATTGAGTCACTTGAAAAACGGGCCCCCAGCAATTTCTTTTTTTTTGTCTCGGCATTTATTACGAACAACAGTGATATTCTCACAAAACAAATGCACTGCATGACGATATAGTGGGGAAGCATCAGATGAACGATGCTTCAGATGAGCTTTAGACTGGTCTCAAACGACCCGAAAAAATACGCACAATGATAGACAACAGCCCGTGTAGACACCTGACATTCCGAACGAGACACATGACATTCCGCATCACGTCTACAACACAGTCAGCTTTAACCCTCCCCTCCCTCCCTAGGTATTCACAAAGTCACACTTCTCACCAGCTCAGTTCATTCTCACAGTTCACTAATACCTCTCACACCAGCCACTTTACCCTAGCGCGGCTCAGTCATTTCTGCTGAGCGTGGCCGGCGACAGCGACTGATACAGCTTTGTGACGGCCGTCAGCACGGCGCTACGGAACACCTCGTCCTCCTCACAGGTCACCGACATGTCCGTCAGGTCAATGTCTTTTTTTTAACGGGCCGCGGGCCCCCGCCCGCACCCCCGGAAAATCATCTGTCCCGGGGGTGCCCCCTAACCACCGCCCGGGCGAGGGGAGCGCCGACCCGACCCGACAGGCCGGCGCCCCGCCCGCCCGGGCGGCCGACCGGTCCCTATCAATTGGGACCGGTACCCAGGTTGGCCCGGATGGGTCATAGGGGCGGGGGCCCAGTGCTCGGCAAACTCAGGGCTCCGCCACGGGCCGGCGTTCAGTGATCAAACACTCGATACAGTAGCTGCAAGGCGGCGGCGACAGCACAGGCAGCAGCGGCGGCAGCTGCGGCGCGGGCAGAGGCCGCCGGGTTATACTGCACGTGTACATTAGGCAACAGCCACCGGCCGGGCCGGCGCAGCGCAGCGACGAACCGTACGTGAAGGGCAGACGACGGCGCGTGGTTGGGGGGGGGGGGAAGGGGGGCATAAAAACTTTGACGTCCCCAAGCTACATTATGGTGAATTATGTTTTACTTTATATATTAGTACGTAGGTATATTTTATGTGGGCATGTATAGTGTATACGTATGTCCTTATGAAGCATTGTAAATGTACGCATATGACGTATATACATGTATATTCACGCGTGCATATACATGTACATAAAACACATATACATATATCATATGTATATGCTGCATACCAGTTACATATGCTCGTACATGTTTGTGTAAATTATTTTACTTACTATTGTGATATTTTACTTTTTTGTTCAATATGCAATCCCCTCGTTCGCAGAACAAAAGGGTATACAATATTAATCTATGCTGTAATTGTTCTTTCGTTATCTGTGCGTAAGCATGTGTCCAGGGATTTCCATTTTTCCCTGAACTTCTCAGTTTGTCCATTTTTACGTGCTATATATTCTTCAGAAATAAAATCTCTTGAAAGGCATATCTTGAAATCAATGAAATAAGGCAACTTCTGTGCACGTCTTGCCTCGTATATCACATATTTCGCCACCGTCACGCAGTGTGTTATCATTGGTATTTCGTTGTGCCCAAATAGTTTAGTTTTATTTGAAAGGTGACCTAACCTGTTGCTCGACATAAAATTGGAAACCTCATCCCAAAACCTGTCCACTACTGGACACATTACGAATAAATGTTTCAATGTCTCTGGTTCCGACTCACAAAAGGTGCATTTGTTATTTTCCTGAACATTAATTATACTTAAGAAAACATTAGTTGTCAGGATACGCATAATCAGTTTAAAATGGAATGATATATATTTGCTCGCGTTTACACCTTTTTCGATATTATAAACTGATAGCTTTTCAAAATTGCCAACATCAGAAATCCATTTCCTTTCTATTCTCGCGATGTCTTCGTGTGCTCTGGTGTCACTTCCAGCAATTTTTGTGAAATATCTCGTAAATGTTTTATTGTTTAATAGGCACTGAATACGTGCTGGAAGCGCTGGTTGCATGTACCATCCTGGTGACTGTTGTTTTTTCAAGGGGGCAGGCAAACTATGCAAGAGTCCTTGGTACTCTAATGGGACACAGTTTCTATTAAACTTTTCTTTAAATTGGTGCCATGTCATCAGCCTATTATTTTCGTACAAATCCCCAATAAATTTAACGCCCTTTCTTTCCCATCCTGCATACCTCTTCTTTTTAAATTTTGTTAGGTCTGAGTTGAAAATATTTTCGTAGCAAAGAAGACTGTCTTCTGAGCAGAACCTCATAGAAAAAGATATCCATGCGTTTATAACATCCTTCCAGAAAGGATTTAAGATATGTTCAAGTTTTTTGTTCAGTGCCACGACACCGTAATTCCAAATAAAATCGTCATTTATTTTATTTGGTACAAGCTCATGCCACGTAGCTTTGTTTCCAGCAATGTGCCTTTTTATCCACTTGATTTTCAGTGAATTCACAAACGATGCAATGTCTATCATTCCAAGACCGTTTTCGGTTACTGTTTGACAAAGGCGTGCTCTTTTTATCGGATGTCTTTGCGAGCCCCACACAAAGTTAAATAAGATGTTATTTATTTCCTTCATTGTTTTTTTGACAAGGATTTGGTAGGGAGGCAAGAATATGAGTTATTTGTGATAGCAAAAGAGATTTAACTATGACAATTTTTCCAACCAGTGTTAGGTTGCGGCTTTGCCATGTTCTGATTATTCTTAACATCGTCTTTTTTTAGCTGTATATTTTCTTCCGTGATATTTGAACACAACGGGTTAAAAACAATACCGAGTAACTTCAGTTTTGTTACCCATCTTAATTCAATATCAGGGCAAATAATGTTTTCTTCAAGTGCCTTTTTTCCAATCCACATTGCGTGACATTTTAATAAGATGGCGAAGTACTAAAATGAGCAGCATTATTGAATGTCGTAGAAGAATAACCTTATGCTCACTATCTTTTAACAATCCGAAAATTAGCCTAAAATCAATGAATATATTTCGGAAACGTTCCTTCTTCAGTTCAAAAAGTTAACTATACAAGCCACAGAAATAATTGAACGTCACAAAAGCGCCGAATTAACTGATCCCACCAACGAATATTAGTCACATTCTCGTGCCATATAAGTAGAACGGCCTCTTTTAATCAACGCAAGACTAAAATAACAGGTATACATAAGGTAGCGTAACCAAATACAACTGTATGAGATCACTTGTGACCCAACAATTACTATGCTAGTCATCTTAGAAACACACAATATAATTACAACTAACATGCAAGGTGTACACAGCCGACTACTCAATAGATCGATTGTCTAGTATAGTTAACTTTTTGAACTGAAGAAGGAACGTTTCCGAAATATATTCATTGATTTTAGGCTAATTTTCGGATTGTTAAAAGATAGTGAGCATAAGGTTATTCTTCTACGACATTGCGTGACATTTTGTTACATTTGGCTTTAAACCTGAGAATTTGGCGAACCAGCCCAACTCGTTGAAAACGTTCCTCAAACTTTCTTCAGATCCATCAAGGAAAAATGTTGTGTCGTCTGCATATTGAATTATTTTTACTGTTGTATTACGTATTTTCATTCCTCTGATCATATTGCTATGTCTTATTATATTTGCAAGTATCTCAGCGCCTATGATAAAAAAGTAGCATGACACTGGGTCGCCCTGTCGGCAACCTCTTTCAAGATTTATCTGCCGCGTTGAAGCGTGTCCATTGTAAGTTATGCGCGATATGTTATCTTTGTGTAGACATTGGAAAATTTGGATAAAAGTAGAACTAAAGTTAAACTTTAACAAACATAATTCCAAGAACTTCCAGCTCATTACGTCAAAAGCGGACTTGAAGTCTACAGACAAAAGCATGCCATCCTGATTGTTTTTCTGGCTTTCCCATAATACATCATATACAACTCGGGTGTTCTCACCAATAAATCGTTTCTTTAAGAGCGCCACTTGATCCTAATGAATTATAGAATTTAGAACTTGTTTGAGGCGGTTTGCTATGGTTGCGGAGAGAATCTTGTACGTTGAGTTTAGGAGCGTAATCGGACGCCAACTACTAATTAAATTTCGTGGTTTTGATGGTTTTGGAACTAAAGTAATTAGGCCTTCCCGTTGACTGACTGAAAGCGATCCTTTAGATAATCCATATCTTAGCGATTTGTAAACAAAGTACTTTATTTCTCCCCAAAATACTTTGTAAAATTCATACGGAAATCCATCAGAGCCAGGACTTCTATTATTTGAGTTTTTTCAGCGTTTCCCCTAATTCTTCGACCGTTATATCTTTATCTAGTAATTCAGCCTCATTTTTTTGTCAGTTTTGGACATTCCATTTTGTGGAGGTAATGTACCACCTCTGATTCCGAGAAACAGTCATGCTTTTTGAATAAATTTTCAAAATGATTTGAAAGAACATCAAGAATATCGTCAGTACTTCGTAATTGTCTACCATTCACATCCAAGCAAGGAATAACTTTACTTTCAAAATTTCTTTTCTCCAAATTAAAAAAATAGCGCGAACTTCGCTCTCCATCCTCATACCAACGGGCCCCCAGCAATTTCCATGACAATATGAGTTCAGTGCATGAAGAATCATTCAAACAAATGGAGGTACAGATCAAGATTCTGAGCGACAGGACTGCTCAAAAATAAGTTCCTGCGTGTGACCCGAGGTCACAAGGGGTCAACAACATGACCTCAGTTGACCCCTCGTTGATCCTATGGCGTTAACATACGTTATCAGGTTAATGCTATGTGATATGACTTAGGATATGTGTTTAGGTTAACTCAATCTGGACGCCACAGGAATCCGATAAAATGCACTAAAAAGGTACCTTCCGAACGGAAATTGAATGCTCTTCAAGGAACTGGGCTCAGAATTTGGATAGGGCCTTTAGTTTTTCCTCTATTTTGAAATGAAATCGAAAAAAATGTCAAATTTTTACAAAATTTCAACATTTTCTTACTTTAACATAGATTTATGACGTTATTTTTGCACGCAAATATGCAAAACCAGATATCATTCGAAAGCCTGTGGCATAGGAAAGGCGATGAAAGTTACCGCGAGTCGATTACTCAATTACATCGGACACGGTGGGCCAAAAACCGAATTTCGGGGCCGAAAATCGAAAATCGTCTCTGAAAACCGGAAAAGCATTTTCAGATCAAAACTAATAACCATTTCGGTTATAATAGGACCCAATGAATAAGAAAAATTCGGTCGCTTTCCAGGAACAGAAAATGTTTCATTTTTTGTTGCATAGTGTTTTCGGTCAATGGGGCGGCCCCTATGATTTTCTTCAAAATCGGCATGGTGATACTACAGGCCGAGATGATCAATCTGGCTGAAGAAACCCCTATGGGCATTGAAATCTATGGGGTAAAAACGCCCTTGGAAAGTTTTACCCACGCATTTCTGGCAAGTGTATTGCACGCATCCCCCCAAGATGGGTATCATATTAAAGCCCATGAAAACCCAAACAAAATAATGGGGTAAAATTTACCCATTACCCCATCCAGGGTAAAGTTTACTGTGACCGCCAAAACTGTCCTGTCGCCCGTCTCGCGAGCAGGGTGGCGGGCGGCCGGTGGGTCAGCCGAGCGGGCCGCCGCGCCGTTCCCCCCCCCCCTCCCCAGTGGGGGTGTTTTGCGCGCACCTGTGTGTGCAGGACCTGACCCCTCTCGCGGCGACGCCCGCCGATAGCTTTGTTCACGGGGAACGTGGTCGGCGCGGCGGGCCCGGTTACGTTTGTTTAGCGCGCTGCGTCCGTCCCGGCGGCCGCTGGCGCGCTGCGTCGCGCCCTATCTCTTTCTTTATCTCCGGTTCGTCGCGTCCAGTTAGTTTGCCTAATACCGTTTGCTTTGCTCCCTCGCTATCTCCCCTGTGTGTGACCCCATTGCCAGTCGTATTTAAACCTGCTGTAAACACCTCCCTCCCTCTGTTCTCTCCCAGTCTTCGCGCCGTGCGGTTGTTCGCTCCGCTCGGCTCAACCTCCACGCAGTGTGGTGGTTTTCTGCCGGCTCTTTGTTCATCGCAACATAGACTGTGAATCAGTGCAGTGGTGTGTCCAAGGAAGTGGTCACCTGGAGCGATTGAGCAAAAGACTTCAAGTTAGCGGCACAGTATACTCAAGTTTCTCTCTGTTCTGCCTCAGTCGTCGAGCCGGGCGGTTGTTTCGTTCCGCTCGTCGCAGCCTTCAAGCAGTGTAATTGGTTTGCCGGATCTTGCTCTTTGCAATACAGACTGTGAAATCAGTGCAGTGGTGTGACAAAGGAAGTGATCACCGAGAGCGAGGAGTGAGAGAATCAAGATAGCGGCACAGTATACATTCCAGTTACACTTCACTTCACTTACACTTCAAACGCAGAATTACCCTCCTCCCTATACCTCGCCCGATCGTGCCATCACGGTCTCTATTCCTCACCTCTGTTCACGCCATCGTGGACTCTGTCCTTACTAGCCCCTGTTGCGCCAGCGCGACTCTTTAACCTTCCCTCGTGTCACGCCATCGTGGCCTCTATCCGTATCTCTCTTAAAGGTAGGTCGGCACAGCCCAAACCTCGCCCGATCGTGCCATCACGGTCTCTATTCCTCCCCTCTGTCCACGCCATCGTGGACTCTGTCCTTACTAGCCCCCGTTGCGCCAGCGCGACTCTTTAACCTTCCCCGTGTCACGCCATCGTGGCCTCTATCCTTATCTCTTTTAAAGGTAGGCCGGCACAGCCCCAACCTCGCCCGATCGTGCCATCACGGTCTCTATTCCTCACCTCCGTTCACGCCATCGTGGACTCTGTCCTACGAACCCCCGTTGCGCCAGCGCGACTCTTTAACCTCCCCTCGAGTCACGCCATCGTGGCCTCTATCCCTACTCATCCTTGTACCTGTTATGAGGGTCTGCGTTTCAGTCACCTAAATGCCATGGACCAGTAGCCAAGCCCAGTCACACAGAAACAAGATACAGTCCACTATAGAGCGCTCGTGACGCACAGGCACAAACGTCACCGAGTCGGCGCCGGCTGCTGCGTCTGCGACATTTAACTGGTCCTCCGGGCCGGATAGAGCCCGCAGCATGTCAGAAACAGAAGGTACAGATCAGCCCGGCGCAGCCGAGCAAGAAGAGAGCGTCCAGGAAGAAGCTCGTCAAGAAGCAGTCAGTGAAAACTTGAAACTGCTGCGCCGGAAACGGGGGCAAAAGTTGGCAGCATTCTCACGGGCGTGTCACCGAGCGGAAGCGATCATCGCAGCTCGTGGGAGTCGGTCGCGCCTAGAAGGTTTGTTGGAAACCATTGACTCGACCCTGGAAGGTGTCATCGCAGCAAATGAAGCTTTAGAAGCCTGTCTGACATCTCAAACTGAAAGGGCTGAGGCAGAAGCATATTGCGCAAAAGCTGAGCACGACAGAGAGGAAATTGGGGAAAGAATCGCTCAGCACCTCGCTGAGCGCAAAGATGAGGCGCCATCAGAAGCCGGCTCTCATGTATCTGCCGCCCAAAGAAGCAACACAAGTGACGCTTTGAAAGCTTTGCAAGTTGAAGCAGAAGTCGCTGCAAAGTTGAAGTCTTTACGTCTACAGCAGCTGAAGCGCAACCAAGAAGAGGAGCGGCTTCAAGAGAAGCAAGAAGAGGAGAGACGACGAATTCAAGAGAAGCAAGAAGAGGAGAGACGACGAATTCAAGAGAAGCAAGAAGAGGAGAGACGACGAATTCAAGAGAAGCAAGAAGAGGAGAGACGACGAATTCAGCAGAAGCAAGAAGAGGAGAGACGACGAATTCAGCAGAAGCAAGAAGAGGAGAGACGGCGCCAAGAAAAGGAAGCTCAAAGGAGAAAACAGCTACAAGACGCCGTAGATGAAGCTGAAGCCGCCCAGCTAGAAGCCAACCTGCGCAAAGAGCTCAGCGATGACCTCCAAATGGAAAGAAGAAATGATTTTGAGGATGACCTGTTCGGAGCCGAAGAAGTTGTGACAAGGAACCGTCAGCTTGAAGTGCAACCAGTGTGTGAAGGAGCGATCACCAGAGCGGCCCGTCGAGTGGGAGTGCGTCCTGAAGAGCCAGTTGAAAGATCGGAATCACGCAAGGTGGGAAACGCGACGTCATGGATACAAGGACTGCAAGGCTCGCAGCAGGCGCCGCGCACAGATGGAGCGACCGCGTTTTCTGCCTTCACAAAGAGTATTCCAAGACTAACTCTTCCCACCTTCAGCGGAAAGGCGTCAGAATGGCCGAGGTGGGTTGGGTTATTCAAGGCGCTGGTCCATGACCAACCATCCCTCTCCGACACTGAGAAAATCGCCCACCTACAATCATCTGTGAGTGGCCTGGCACAGCAGACCATATCTGGCATGCTGTACGACGGAACTCTCTACCACCAAGCTCTAAAGGCGCTTGAAGAGTGTTTCGGCCAGGACGATGACGTCATTCAGCACAACCTCAACAGCATCTTCGACGCTCCGGACCCACGTGAAGACGACGCCGAATCACTGGAAAGGTTTCAAGCAACCGTGCACTGTGCGGTCACTATTCTGCGAAACATAGGAGCGAGCGCAGACCTGCACAGCAGCAATAGCTTGCAGCGAACAGTGGAGAAACTACCAAGAGAGCTGAGGCGCGAGTGGGGCAAGTTCTCCTTGGAGCTGAAACCTGGAAGACCGTCGCTTTTGGATGTAGATGCGTGGCTGCAGACTCAAGTCAAGATAAGCAGAAGCTGCCCAAAAGGAAAACAGAGCTCTGAAGAAGCCAGCCGTAAGCACAGGAAGGAGAGCGCCGTTGAGACTGTCAGCAGACAGGCCTTTACCACGGCTGCGAGGCCCATTCAGAAACAGGAATGTTCTCTCTGCGGAGAACACCACAATCTGGATCAGTGCAAGCTGTTCACTGCAAAATCTCCCGACGCCCGGTTGAAGCACGTGTTTGGTGAGCAACGATGTTTCCGGTGCCTGAAGAAGGGCCATCGCGTGAAAGACTGCCGGAAGGCAAAACGCTGTGGGAAGAACGGCTGCAAGTACCGGCACCACGCTCTCCTCCACGGCGGCCAGCCAGTCAGGCCTCAGCCACTCGAAGTGTCAACCGCGGAAACGGAGAGAGAGACTGGTGAAGCAGTCTCGAGGACACGTCTCGCAACCAAGCAGAAGAGGGTCGTGACAGCCTCGGGACACCATCAAGAGGACGAAGGCAATGTTACGCTGCTGCAAGTAGTCTCAGTCCGAGTCTTTGGAAGGACAGGAACCAGAGACACGCTGGCTCTACTAGACCCTGGCGCCCAGACATCCCTATGCAGTCAGAAATTAGCGGACAAGCTGGGCATCTCAGGCGAGCCGCAGGAACTATGCATGCAGACGATTCAAGGTACCGGAAAGGGGCAAGTGGCCAGGAAGCTGGTAATGGAAGTGCAAGGTCTATCCCCTGAGGCCAGCGAGAAGCGGATAACATTATCCGAGGTGTGGGCCGTACCGAAGATGAACATCTCTGTGCCACGAATCAGCGAACGGCACCGACAAACATGGCGTCACCTGGAGAACCTAGATGTGCAAGACTGTTCCAAAGGCGAAGTGCAGCTGCTTCTGGGTGCCAACGTTCTCGAAGCTGTGATCCAGCACGAGGTGAGAGCTGGACCACCAGGGCAGCCAGTCGCCATCCGAACCGACTTCGGCTGGGCCCTTACGGGGGCGGTGCATGCCCTCGTCCAAGAGCCCGCGCAACAGAAAGCATCAGCGGCAGCAGCAGCACCGGGGGCGGTGCATGCCCTCGTCTCAGAGTCTCCGCGACAGGCAGCAGCAGCAGCAGCAGCAGCAGCAGCAGCAGCAACGCGGGCGGTACATGCCCTCGCCCCAGCCACGCAACAGACGGAGGGGCATCAAGAGCGTGCTCGCCGGAGATCCAGCGCTCCTCGCCGACTCCAACACACCGCCAGCTACGCGTCCGCTCGCCCGCATGACCCAGGTGTTCCCGGGACCAGATCGAAGAGTCCGTTCTGTCCAGATCAAGACAGCGGGAGGATAAGCGGGCAGATGGCCGTCGCCCAGATCGCGGTGATGGGAGAACAGTGAGCAACTGCTGTGAACAGTAATGTAAATATGTGTAAATATGTGAGAACTGCCGATTGCTCGCCCGGTCCGGATTCCGCCCCGTCGAGGCCTTCTACCAGCCGATATATCAGTGGCGGTACAGAGTTTAGTGTTCTCATAGAGTCGAACACGGGGGGCGGGATGTGACCGCCAAAACTGTCCTGTCGCCCGTCTCGCGAGCAGGGTGGCGGGCGGCCGGTGGGTCAGCCGAGCGGGCCGCCGCGCCGTTCCCCCCCCCCCTCCCCAGTGGGGGTGTTTTGCGCGCACCTGTGTGTGCAGGACCTGACCCCTCTCGCGGCGACGCCCGCCGATAGCTTTGTTCACGGGGAACGTGGTCGGCGCGGCGGGCCCGGTTACGTTTGTTTAGCGCGCTGCGTCCGTCCCGGCGGCCGCTGGCGCGCTGCGTCGCGCCCTATCTCTTTCTTTATCTCCGGTTCGTCGCGTCCAGTTAGTTTGCCTAATACCGTTTGCTTTGCTCCCTCGCTATCTCCCCTGTGTGTGACCCCATTGCCAGTCGTATTTAAACCTGCTGTAAACACCTCCCTCCCTCTGTTCTCTCCCAGTCTTCGCGCCGTGCGGTTGTTCGCTCCGCTCGGCTCAACCTCCACGCAGTGTGGTGGTTTTCTGCCGGCTCTTTGTTCATCGCAACATAGACTGTGAATCAGTGCAGTGGTGTGTCCAAGGAAGTGGTCACCTGGAGCGATTGAGCAAAAGACTTCAAGTTAGCGGCACAGTATACTCAAGTTTCTCTCTGTTCTGCCTCAGTCGTCGAGCCGGGCGGTTGTTTCGTTCCGCTCGTCGCAGCCTTCAAGCAGTGTAATTGGTTTGCCGGATCTTGCTCTTTGCAATACAGACTGTGAAATCAGTGCAGTGGTGTGACAAAGGAAGTGATCACCGAGAGCGAGGAGTGAGAGAATCAAGATAGCGGCACAGTAAACATTCCAGTTACACTTCACTTCACTTACACTTCAAACGCAGAATTACCCTCCTCCCTATACCTCGCCCGATCGTGCCATCACGGTCTCTATTCCTCACCTCTGTTCACGCCATCGTGGACTCTGTCCTTACTAGCCCCTGTTGCGCCAGCGCGACTCTTTAACCTTCCCTCGTGTCACGCCGTCGTGGCCTCTATCCGTATCTCTCTTAAAGGTAGGTCGGCACAGCCCAAACCTCGCCCGATCGTGCCATCACGGTCTCTATTCCTCCCCTCTGTCCACGCCATCGTGGACTCTGTCCTTACTAGCCCCCGTTGCGCCAGCGCGACTCTTTAACCTTCCCCGTGTCACGCCATCGTGGCCTCTATCCTTATCTCTTTTAAAGGTAGGCCGGCACAGCCCCAACCTCGCCCGATCGTGCCATCACGGTCTCTATTCCTCACCTCCGTTCACGCCATCGTGGACTCTGTCCTACGAACCCCCGTTGCGCCAGCGCGACTCTTTAACCTCCCCTCGAGTCACGCCATCGTGGCCTCTATCCCTACTCATCCTTGTACCTGTTATGAGGGTCTGCGTTTCAGTCACCTAAATGCCATGGACCAGTAGCCAAGCCCAGTCACACAGAAACAAGATACAGTCCACTATAGAGCGCTCGTGACGCACAAGCACAAACGTCACCGAGTCGGCGCCGGCTGCTGCGTCTGCGACATTTACCCAAGATGAAAATTTTCGGTCAATGGGGCGGCCACTACGATTTTCTTCAAAATCGGCATGGTGATACTACAGGCCGAGATGATCAATCTGGCTGAAGAAACCCCTATGGGCATTGAAATCTATGGGGTAAAAACGCCCCTGGAAAGTTTTACCCACGCATTTCTGGCAAGTGTATTGCACGCATCCCCCAATATGGGTATCATATGAAAGCCCATGAAAACCTTAACAAAATGGTGGGATTAAATTTACCCATTACCCCATTTTGGGTAAAGTTTACCCAAGATGAAAATTTTCGGTCAATAGGGCGGCCCTTACGATTTTCTTCAAAATCGGCATGGTGATACTACAGGCCGAAATGATCAATCTGGCTGAAGAAACCCCTATGGGCATTGGAATCTATGGGGTAAAAACGCCCCTGGAAAGCTTTACCCACGCATTTCTGGCAAGTGTATTGCACGCATCCCCCCAATATGGGTATTATATGAAAGCCCATGAAAACCCAAACAAAATGGTGGGGTTAATTTTACCCATTACCCCAACATGGGTAAAGTTTACCCAAGATGAAAATTTTCGGTCAATGGGACGGCCCCTACGATTTTCTTCAAAATCGGCATGGTGATACTACAGGCCGAGGTGATCAATCTGGCTGAAGAAACCCCTATGGGCATTGAAATATATGGGGTAAAACGCCCTTGGAAAGTTTTACCCACGAATTTCTGGCAAGTGTATTGCACGCATCCCCCCAATATGGGTATCATATGAAAGCCCATGAAAACCCAAACAAAATGTGTGTAGTATCACCATGCCGATTTTGAAGAAAATCGTAGGGGCCGCCCCATTGACCGAAAGTTTTCATCTTGGGTAATTTTTACCCTGGATGGGGTAATGGGTAAATTTTACCCCACCATTTTGTTTGGGTTTTCATAAGCTTTCACATGATACTCATATTGGGGGGATGCGTGCAATACACTTGCCAGAAAGGCGTGGGTAAAACTTTCCAGGGGCGTTTTAACCCCATAGATTTCAATGCCCATAGAGGTTTCTTCAGCCAAATTGATCATCTCGGCCTTTAGTATCACCATGCCGATTTTGAAGAAAATCGTAGGGGCCGCCCCATTGACCGAAAATTTTCATCTTGGGTAAACTTTACCCTGGATGGGGTAATGGGTAAATTTTACCCCACCATTTTGTTTGGGTTTTCATGGGCTTTCATATGATACCCATCTTGGGAGGATGCGTGCAATACACTTGCCAGAAATGCGTGGGTAAAACTTTCCAAGGGCGTTTTTACCCCATAGATTTCAATGCCCATAGGGGTTTCTTCAGCCAGATTGATCATCTCGGCCTGTAGTATCACCATGCCGATTTTGAAGAAAATCGTAGGGGCCGCCCCATTGACCGAAAATTTTCATCTTGGGTAAACTTTACCCTGGATGGGGTAATGGGTAAGTTTTACCCCACCATTTTGTTTGGGTTTTCATAAGCTTTCATATGATACCCATATTGGGGGGATGCGTGCAATACACTTGCCAGAAATTCGTGGGTGAAACTTTCCAAGGGCGTTTTCACCCCATATATTTCAATGCCCATAGGGGTTTCTTCAGCCAGATTGATCACCTCGGCCTGTAGTATCACCATGCCGATTTTGAAGAAAATCGTAGGGGCCGCCTCATTGACCGAAAATTTTCATCTTGGGTAAACTTTACCCAAAATGGGGTAATGGGTAAATTTAATCCCACCATTTTTTTTGGTTTTCATGGGCTTTCATATGATACCCATATTGGGGGGATACGTGCAATACACTTGCCAGAAATGCGTGGGTAAAACTTTCCAGGGGCGTTTTTACCCCATAGATTTCAATGCCCATAGGGGTTTCTTCAGCCAGATTGATCATCTCGGCCTGTAGTATCACCATGCCAATTTTGAAGAAAATCGTAGGGGCCGCCCCATTGACCGAAAATTTTCATCTTGGGTAAACTTTACCTTGGATGGGGGTAATGGTTAAATTTTACCCCACCATTTTGTTTGGGGTTTCATGGGCTTTCATATGATACCCATCTTGGGGGGATGCGTGCAATACACTTGCCAGAAATGCGTGGGTAAAACTTTCCAAGGGCGTTTTTACCCCATAGATTTCAATGCCCATAGGGGTTTCTTCAGCCAGATTGATCATCTCGGCCTGTAGTATCACCATGCTGATTTTGAAGAAAATCGTAGGGGCCGCCCCATTGACCGAAAATTTTCATCTTGGGTAAACTTTACCCTGGATGGGGTAATGGGTAAATTTAACCCCACCATTTTGTTTGGGCTTTCCTGGGCTTTCATAGGATACCCATATTGGGGGGATGCGTGCAATACACTTGCCAAAAATGCGTGGGTAAAACTTTCCAGGGGCGTTTTTACCCCATAGATTTCAATGCCCATAGGGGTTTCTTCAGCCAGATTGATCATCTCGGCCTGTAGTATCACCATGCCGATTTTGAAGAAAATCGTAGGGGCCGCCCAATTGACCGAAAATTTTCATCTTGGGTAAACTTTACCCTGGATGGGGTAATGGGTAAATTTAACCCCATCATTTTGTTTGGGTCTTCATGGGCTTTCATATGATACCCATATTGGGGGGGATGCGTGCAATACACTTGCCAGAAATTCGTGGGTAAAACTTTCCAAGGGCGTTTTTACCCCATATATTTCAATGCCCATAGGGGTTTCTTCAGCCAGATTGATCACCTCGGCCTGTAGTATCACCATGCCGATTTTGAAGAAAATCGTAGGGGCCGCCCCATTGACCGAAAATTTTCATCCTGGGTAAATCATGTTTTTGGTTACATTGATCCGTTATTTAACCATATCATTAGGTCCGGGGTGAAGAGGTCTTTCTAATGGTGGTCTTATTTTTCAGTTTCGCTCAGCCGTTTAGGCGTAAAACGGTTTTTAGATTTTTCCCTAGATTTTTATATTTTTCCCTAGATTTGGCAGCCCCAATCTGGGCTGGGCCGAATGTGGGCTGAATGTGGGCTAACTTCCGTTACATACCTGCGGGACCGTCCGGCCAGAGAGAGGCTCTGCATCCTCATGTTCGATGAGATGAAGGTAAGTTTGAGTAAGTTTTTGGTGCATCAGCAAAAAGTATCTGCTCCATGCCTGCAATTGTTTTCCAGATACCACCAGCATTATGATTAAATGTGGTTGCTCCTAACTCTATGTTGCAGTTAAGGACACCACAGGATATACAGGGACGGACGTGGTGCACGTACATTTCCCGATTTGAAACTTGAATAACTTCATTCATTCTTTACCAAATTGGACAATATTTTCACACAGTGTAGGCACACATTTGGAGTTACATTCGTCCAAGTTTCCGACAAATTATTCACTTTCAGCTCAGTTGTGCACTTCGACGTGATCCTTATCGTTTCCCATTCACCTTCAGTTGTGTTGCGCAAGAAAGCCGCGCTGACGTACCGCGAGCGCCTCGAGAAAGTGATCGAAAACGATGGGGGGATCACGGCGAGGTGCACAACTAAGCTTAAAGTGGATGGGAAACGATGGCGGTCACGTTAACCCTCGCGGGCCGAGGGGGGTGCCGCCCCCGCCATAGTTTTTTTTTCGCGATAGCTCCAAACACGCTGGCGACAGAAAGCTGAAACTTGGCATACCTGACCTTTGATTCAAGCCGGATCTTTTGACACCAACCGCATTATCTGGGCCCTGTTTCACCGCCCGACGCTGCGCGCGCTGCAGCGCGCTGGGAGCTGAGGCATACCCCTGACGTCACTCGAATGACGTTGCGTGCGATCCGTTAGCTTATGATGGTCGCGTTTAGAACAGAGGACGTCCTAAGGAGCAAAGTACAGAGAGAACAGAGGATTGAGTGCGATTGCTGTCAGCGTGCTGATGGTGCTGGCGCTGGGGTGCTAGCGTTTTACGATGACGTCATAGCGTAGCGTCAGAGTGGAGTTTGTTGATATTGCCATAGAAACTCAACGCACCGACGCTCGCAGCGCTCTGCCGTGAAACACCGCCCAGGTCACTGACATGACATCATAAGTGAACCTCTACACGGTCTTCAGATGTCGCAACTTCGCAACGCCCTCACTGGCAGAGGAGATTTCACAGGGAAATAAAACTTGCAGGATCTAGTATCCCTTACGAGTATCACAACTTGGTTATCTCGGATTTTTCCTAAAGGTCATATGAGGTCAGGTCATTTTCGTGACCTTACCATTATAAGTCAATGGGGAAAACTGAAAACTGCTATTATGGCGCCGGTAACGATCTCCAACTATCTCAAACACACAGAATCGTGATTTAGTGCACTTGTTGCAAGGTTCGATGCGTTAATTTTGCAATGTTGACCTTGCGTGACGTCATTTATGACGTCATCAGGGTCACATTAGTTTTTTCGTCAATAACTCCCGATTAAATTGTGATAGCCAGTCGGGAAAGCAACCAATGGACTCAGGAAGATCTACCGAATCGAATCATATGCGATATGACCTCCTTCGACCAATTTCGTGACCTGGGGGCGCTGACCTGGCCGTGACCTGAGGTCAACACTCAAAGTTAACCTGACCCAAACAAAAAGTATATCATTTGACGCTCTGATGCCAGTTTTACCAACAAAAAATAGCCCCCTGCCGGAATTTTTTGCCTTAAGACCGCTTCACATACAGAGCGTAAACAGAAAAGCCCTATTCGCTTACGTGCCCATCGCGTTTACATCGGCGAAAATAGCCCGGTAGAAGATCGCTACACAGTATATGAAGCGATCTTCAGTGAAAAATTCCGGCAAGCGGCTATTTTTCTGCTGGTAAAACTGGCCTCAGCAGCCTTTTTTGCGAAGGTATTTACCAAAAACGAAACCGTACCTTGGGGCTGAAAGGTAATGGGTTTGTCTGAAACTTGGACGGATATTATTCCAAACGTGTACCTACATTGTGTGGAAATTTCGTCTGGTTTGGTCAAATAATGAATGAAGTTATTGAAGTTTTAGATAGGGAATTTTACATGGGCCACCCTGTAAAAGTCTGTAACTTGGGTATTCGTGCATTCGTATATTTGTATAGGTTTGCCTCCAACCATCTGCCTCTGTATGATGATTTGTGTTAAATTTGTATTGCAAATTGTAATTTGTGAATAGTGTACTTTGCAGCGCACACGCACAACTGTTATGGTGTGTTTAAACGGCGCGCACGATGATTTTCTGTCGACAATCTTGATTAAAAGCTAAGCTGCTTGAGCTTGTCTCTTATTTATTAAATAGCTAATTCATTTATATGCGACATTTGCGACATAAACTGGAAAGTGAAGCTGGGGACAGTGTGAATTCTGAGTCGGGGCATCTACAGATTGATCCGTTTGCTTGTGTGACACGTTCTCTTTCGTTCTGCAGGTCAGCAACCTCATGGACTATGACCCCAGAGAGGACCAGGTCGTTGGGCCTCACAAGTACCTGCAACAGGTGATGGTACGATCACTTGTTGGCAACTGGCGCCTGCCTCTCTTTTTCGACTTCGACCGTCCCATGACGGCGGACCTGCTGTTCGACCTGGTACGGCAGGCGGAGTCGGCCGGCGCGCTGGTCACGGGCATCGTCTCGGATCTGGGGCCCACTAACCAGGGCTTGTGGCGCGCCCTGGGCATCGCCCACAACCGGAGGACCTCCTTCACTAATCCGGCAGATCCGAACAGGTTTGTGAATTATTATGGACTCTGTTGTTTCCAGTGTTTCTAAAGATCTGTTTCAAACTTAACCAACATCGTGTGTGTTTGGATTTATACTGACAAGTAGAAGTATAAAGTTAATTCCCCAGAATTATCTTTATGTATTAACTATTAACGGCCCAAAACGCGTTTCGAATAAATCGTCTTTCGAAAAAAAAAATCGAAGACGATTTATTCGAAACGCGTTTTGGTCTGTGAATACCTAAATGTAACTGAGTAATTAACTTTATACTGCTACATTAACGAATCTTGCATTAACCAACATCAATCAGATCTGACCGGGCCGGATTTAGCATTCACCGGCGTACCCGCACCGTACATTCGAGCGATTACTTTCAAGTTTGTAGCAGTGTTGCCGCTATGGTACGATTGTACCAGATCTGGTACATTTCAACACTTTCTGGTACGCTGGTACACTGAGGCCCAAATCTGGTACATTTCACGGTTTCGCGCAAACATTTCTTTTTACGTTAAATTTATATATTTCTGCCTCCAAAAATCAATCAGAATCCATTTTAAAACGAATATGCTGTAAGAGGAAGACCACTAAAATAAGCATCTTCCTAAGCCATTCCTAAGCATATTACTTTAGTTCGTTTTTTTTTTCAAAACCGGTTTGAATCCAAGTACATTTTCGACTAAGCACGCGTTTTACCCCGCGAAACGACCAAAAACTGAGCTTGAGAAAATCGTATGTCGCCCAACGTGTGATTTACTCCCGATAAATTCCATGCGTACTTTTTAGAACTTAACATTGGAACAGTGATGATGTCATGCTGTCGAACTTGCATTGCAATGTAATGTACCTATAACCAGTACCTTTTACTATCATGGACAGAATTGTTTACTCCGTTCTGACCTCGGTAACAATGAAAATGAAATTTTCCTTAAATTCGTCGACACATTAAGCCACCGTAGGGATATTAGCTGCCAGCTGCCACCAGTGACGTCATCATAGTATGATAATTTCTGAAGATACAATTTGCACGTATTTAGCGAGCATAATTTGAAATTGAATATTTCACCGGTAATAAATTATAAGCCAGACGCTGAAGTTGCCAAAACTAACGTGAGAGCTTCGATAATGAGCTTGGAGCCAAACCGGTGTTGAAAAAAAAACGAACTATAACTATATTCCGTAGGAATATAGTAGGTATGAGAAGTTACAATTATTGTTAGCCTGACTAACGTAACATCAATGCCGTTAAAGCAAATCATATTATGAAGTGGATACGGACAGCAGATGTCGCATATATCCAAATATGAGCACCAGACACAGGAATTGACCGGTATTGATATAGAATCTTGCTGATCTATGACGTTTTGGTGTATTTTATACCAGGCGCGCACCCAGGATTTTCCAGGGGAGGGGGCCCGGGCGAACAGGGGCCTCCGTATTCCGGTTGCCGGGGGGCCTCTGTCTAGCGAGGGGGCCTCCATTTCGCTAACTTTGTGACGGCTGTTTGTATGATAGGTGACGTTCTTAGCGATCTCACTAAATAGTTAAACTCATTGGCTCTGTAAGCATATGACTCAATAGCCAGCAAACGTTGTCGTGCTGGAAGGCCTTCTGGTAACCCTCTTAACGCCCTAAAACGTTACGTAACGACTAAGCGCTCTACCCAGAATAGAACTCACCCTATCCCATCAGTAGATAAGTACACAAAGCTCAATGAACAAATCTCATTACCTTTGAGATTTGCATGCTTTTGTTTGCATTGACGTCGTGTCGTCACCTGTGCCTGTGGCAACATGTCATCTTTGAGAGGCAAAAGGTAATAGTCAACAGATATATTCCTGAAGCCTCACTGAACACTCACCGGTGCGACCAGTCGACAGCACCTCTGAGAGAGCTGGACTCAATCAAACTGAGCGCCGGGGGCGCGTCTTCATGAAGCGGTCTGCTACCATGGACGGATCCAGCGAGGCCACGCCGTGTGCACTCATCAGAATGAGGCTCTCCAACCGGCTCTCTCCCATTGTTGTCCGCTGTTCAGTCTCAACACGCTTCAGTGGCGAGAAACTTCGTTCTGCAGAACAGCTTGTGACGGGGAGGGTCATGAGGATTTGAAGCAGTGTCTTGACGTTCGGAAGTGAGCCCGCCATCCGGAATGCGTCTCCCACAGTCTGTGGGCGGTTGGTTGCTGATGATACCATGGCACGCCAAAGCACAAGTTCCGACCGGAGGTTGACTGGGCTCGGCAGATCTTTGTGGTACGCTTCAGCACACTCGACAACTGCGGAGAGGTCAGCGGTCCCTATGCGTGCTGGAAGGACTCCCTCCAGTTGCAGGCCAGGATGATCTTCCGGGAAGCGCTCCTTCAGCTCCTTGATCATTTGGTCGATGAAAGGGTTGAACACGTTGATCCGGTAGTTCGTCTCTGGATCTGATGACACGGAGCTGTTAGGTCGGTGCACTTGTCGAGACGAGCCTCTCGGAGCGATGACTGGTATGTCCAGCTTGTCAGCCAGTGCAGCAGCCTTTTTCATCACAGCTGGGAACTCTTCTCTTGCGTCTTGCACTGCCTGCTGGACTTCGTTGATTTTTTGCATGGCATCACTCAGTGACTGCTGGGGATTTTGGAGGCAGATCGACAGACCCAGTGTGATGCCGAAGAGGAGCACAGCCATCTCAAGACAGATTAGGAAGTCGAAGCGGGTGATCGCTGCCAGATGTCCGGACGCTTTTTGAGCTGCGTCGCTGCTTCCCTCCCGCTCAACGTGTTCGAGTGCTGCGACGATGGGAACTAGCAGCTGTTCGAAGGTCAGCAGGGACTCGTGCTGCTCCACCCATCGAGTTCGGCACAGCGCCTTCAGTCTCTTTTTCTTTTGCTCCTCGCCCAACTGTTCCACTTTTTCCTCCAGAAGCTGCACTCGAGCCGCGGAGTCGTTGAAAAAGTTGGAAGCGACGGACACGACACCCAGCATGTTGCGCACCCCTGGGACAGTTAGTGCCCGACCTAGCGCAAGGTTTAGCCGGTGAGAGGCGCAGTGAGTGTACACGGCCAACGGCTGAAGAGTCCTGATTCGGGACTGAGCACCGCTAATTCGCCCGCTCATGTTTCCACCGCCGTCATAGCCCTGACCCCTCACGCCATCTAGTGATAGGTCCAGTTTTTGTAGGGCGTCGATGATCATCTTCGAGAGCGCTTCTCCAGTCGTCTTCTCAGGGTTCAGCAGAGCCACCATATCCTCTCGCACCGTTCCATCTTCAGCTACGTACCGAAGAACGAGAGCGAGCTGTCCCCGTTTGTTTCGGTCGGTCGTCTCATCGGCGATGATCGTGTACATGCTTGCTTTTTTTATCTTTTCCACGACGTTCTCCTTGATCATCTGTCCGCATACAAGGATAATCTGATTTTGCACGTTCCAGCTCGTTAGCTGCATGTTCTTCGGGGCTGTTCTAATGCTATCTTCTAGCAGCCTGTCCCCTTGCGCCCGATACCTTAGCAAGGCTTTGAAGTTTCCTTCTCCTCTTTTCGGAACGGCATCAAGGTCCAGCGGACCGTCGTCACGATGGCCTC
Source organism: Amphibalanus amphitrite (assembly GCF_019059575.1). NCBI lineage: Eukaryota > Metazoa > Arthropoda > Thecostraca > Balanomorpha > Balanidae > Amphibalanus > Amphibalanus amphitrite. The sequence goes on along the minus strand of NW_024882720.1, from coordinate 34,711 downwards.
GCAGTGCCAACTCTTGAGCACCGCAGAGCAGCACAGTCTGGATCACCGGCAGAAGTCTTTTCTTGTAGTCTGCTTCTTGCTGTTCCCGCTTCCTTCTTTCTTCTCTCCTCTGTCCATCCACCAGCTCGTCGATGCCCATTCTTCCCATCAGGACTTCTTCAACCATTGTGACCGCGTCTGCATGATACTCCGTGGTTTGGTGCTGACGCAGATGCCGTTTTGCGTCTTTGAACCGCTTGAATGGCTCAGTGACGAAACTTCTCAGCGCCTGGTCTCCTGAAGCCCTCCCGCTGATTTGCCTCCCCATCAGCACACAGTATCGACAAAAGCCGCCTTCAAGTCCCGGCACAGCACTGTAAGTGAGCCAGGGAAACTCAGCGATGTGATCTCGCTGGAACTTCCGATTTTTACCGCCAGCATCAGGAACCACTGGGAATCGGTATGATGGCGGCGGAGTCCATGGGTCTTTCAGAAGTCGTCTTCTCTCCTCCAACGGGAGCTGTTTCGCGCAGACGTAGTTGCCAATGTCATCCGGATGCACAGAGGATGCGACAGCATTGCAGGATCCAGGCGCTGAAAGAAAAGAAGGTAGGATGTAGAGGAAAAGGACACAGAAGTTTGCAGTACCGTAATTGAAGGACGCAAGACCAAAGTGAAAGTAACGTACTCGTTCGACTGGCTGGGACATGGCGTAATGAACTATCCCCAATTGAAAGGAAACCGGAAATGTTCGCCCACTTCAACATTAAACGCGATTAGTGACGACATCGTGCATATCATGTACATATAATGTTAACCCGCGCGTGCTACTGGTCTGAGTTTTCCATGCCGTGCTAGGGAAGGGGGAGGGGCGTTTTCAAGCTTCCCCCCCGTCGAACTCGGCTCCTGAGCCACGTAGCGACACGCGGTAGAAATTCGAAAGAGCGTCAAAAATAATGAAGAAAAATCTTCGGTCATTTTTTGGTTCAGGTCAAAGATCAGGTCACCAGAGATCATCGAAGGTCAAATTTTGCCCAGTTGAACAGCTTTTGACGAATCGGCGCGTGACTCGGGAACCATTACAGTTTGAGCGCCACGGAAAAGCGCATTCGATACTCAAACAGCCGTTTGTGAATTGTGACGATAGCGGACAGGTAAGTTAGGTAACACAGGTAGCCAATCAAGCTATCCAATATACTGACCGTTCCCGGAGTCCCGGTCATCGATGTCTGCAGCGGCGCCGCTCGTCGGCCTCTGCACACCGGCCGCTGGGACTGGCGGATGCGGCTGTCTGGTGGCAGCAGCCGACCCCGAACAGGACGGGAGAGGATCTGCCAGGGAGAGTTGGCGATCAGTAGACAATAATTAGCTCAAACAGCCGTTTGTGAATTGTGACGATAGCGGACAGGTAAGTTAGGTAACACAGGTAGCCAATCAAGCTATCCAATATACTGACCGTTCCCGGAGTCCCGGTCATCGATGTTTGCAGCGGCGCCGCTCGTCGGCCTCTGCACACCGGCCGCTGGGACTGGCGGATGCGGCTGTCGGGTGGCATCAGCCGACCCGGAATAGGACGGGAGAGGATCTGCCAGGGAGAGTCGGCGATAAGTAATTAGCTCAAACAGCCGTTTGTGAATTGTGGCGATAGCGGACAGGTAAGTTCGGTAACACAGGTAGCCAATCAAGCTATCCAATATACTGACCGTTCCCGGAGTCCCGGTCATCGATGTCTGCAGCGGCGCCGCTCGTCGGCCTCTGCACACCGGCCGCTGGGACTGGCGGATGCGGCTGTCTGGTGGCAGCAGCCGACCCCGAACAGGACGGGAGAGGATCTGCCAGGGAGAGTCGGCGATAAGTAATTAGCTCAAACAGCCGTTTGTGAGTTGTGGCGATAGCGGACACTGGACAGGTAAGTTAGGTAACACAGGTAGCCAATCAAGCTATCCAATATACTGACCGTTCCCGGAGTCCCGGTCATCGATGTCTGCAGCGGCGCCGCTCGTCGGCCTCTGCACACCGGCCGCTGGGACTGGCGGATGCGGCTGTCTGGTGGCAGCAGCCGACCCCGAACAGGACGGGAGAGGATCTGCCAGGGAGAGTTGGCGATCAGTAGACAATAATTAGCTCAAACAGCCAGTGGCGGCGGAAGCAGGGGGGCAAGGGGGGCAGCTGCACCCTAAAGTTATGGAAAGGGGCGCCTCGAAAATCTGTAGAGGAGGCAGGAAGGTAAGAGGTGCGGCAGCCATAAAGCTGAGCAGTGCGACACCGCAACTGATAAAGGCACTTGTGACACGAAGAGGGTGGCAATGACGTGGGAAAAGTATCTTTTGATATGCTGAAGAGTGGAGGGCATCCTTATCTGGAACAAATGCAGATGCTGCCGACCCTGTCGAATATAATCTTGCCAGGCGATAAAGGCTAGGAGGGCGCGCTAGTCCACACGAAGGTATTGGAACCGTGGAACTCTTTTCGATATGCCTTATTCGGAGAATCTTATGATATGGTGATGAGGTTGTTTCTAAACGAACATTATGAAGGTTACATTTACGCTATGGAATGTACCTAACTATTTCTCGTTACATAAAAACTGTAATTCTGAACGTGTTAACAGGTACAACACATTGTCAAACGTCTCTTCACTGTTTGTGTTACTACAATATGGTAAGGGGCGCCCAGCGGGAAGGGGCGCTTCAATATCGTTTGCACCCCTATCCTAGAATACCTTCCGCCGCCACTGCAAACAGCCGTTTGTGAATTGTGACGATAGCGGACAGGTAAGTTAGGTAACACAGGTAGCCAATCAAGCTATCCAATATACTGACCGTTCCCGGAGTCCCGGTCATCGATGTCTGCAGCGGCGCCGCTCGTCGGCCTCTGCACACCGGCCGCTGGGACTGGCGGATGCGGCTGTCTGGTGGCAGCAGCCGACCCGGAACAGGACGGGAGAGGATCTGCCAGGGAGAGTTGGCGATCAGTAGACAATAATTAGCTCAAACAGCCGTTTGTGAATTGTGACGATAGCGGACAGGTAAGTTAGGTAACACAGGTAGCCAATCAAGCTATCCAATATACTGACCGTTCCCGGAGTCCCGGTCATCGATGTCTGCAGCGGCGCCGCTCGTCGGCCTCTGCACACCGGCCGCTGGGACTGGCGGATGCGGCTGTCGGGTGGCAGCAGCCGACCCGGAACAGGACGGGAGAGGATCTGCCAGGGAGAGTCGGCGATCAGTAATTAGCTCAAACAGCCGTTTGTGAATTGTGGCGATAGCGGACAGGTAAGTTAGGTAACACAGGTAGCCAATCAAGCTATCCAATATACTGACCGTTCCCGGAGTCCCGGTCATCGATGTCTGCAGTGGCGCCGCTCGTCGGCCTCTGCACACCGGCCGACAAAAAGATAAAATGTATTACAAATATATTCCTAGCATTCCTAGCAAATATATTACAAACAAAAATTGGGATAATTACTTCTGATAAAAATTTAGGATACTGACCGTTAACAGCGCGTTCTCCAAAAAGAAAAGAGTCTAGTTTTTTGAATTTCCTAGCTTCATCGGCTGCCTCTTTTTGCCGTTTCCTTTTTCGCTTTTGAAAGCCACTAGCGTTCTTCCACATTGTTGACGCAAGATGCCACCTGCGGATCACATACATCACGGACCGAAGTAAACGGCAAGAGTCATAATAGGTAATCAAGGCATTTTGTCATTGAGGTCACGCCATGTCCATTTTATAAATTTTGTCAAATACCATAGCATTCAGTTGGCCTTGACGAGAGGATCACAATGGTAGGTAGAAATAGTTGGTATATAGCTCTAACAGCTTATACCTTCGACGTTATGGTGGTGGTGGTGGTGGGAGGATGACCGGGAGGGGGGAATCGTTTCATTGTCCAGTGTTTTTCTTCTTCTTCAGAACGACGGCAGGCGGAAGATTCCGAGAGGCCGTGCGACCTCCTGAGCGGCAGCGGCCTCAGCGGGAGCGACAGTTGGTCCGATGACTGGGCGTTGGCAATCCTTGCGACAGGACGAACTTGCAGTGTGACCCGTAGCGGGTAGATAGAGTAGAGTCACCCTGCTCCAAGCGTGAATTTTGAGTGCACTCAGCAGCCAGTAGATGGTGCCACCCATTTCCGGTGGCGAGCAGCAAGATATGGTGCCGACCGGGTACGTGGCGTGGGAGAGTACAAGACGTCGGCACTGCGATCGGGCATCTCAGAGCAAATGTTATGCAATCGGCGGTGCAGCACAAAAAAACAGGCTAGTGTCGGAAGGCCACGGGCTCAAAACTCTGGAAACAAACGTAACCGTCGAAAGTGGACGAAGGACGTCTGCACTGGTAATGCTAAATCATGCAAAAGTGGGCAAGAGTCACCGTTTTATGGGTTGGTCAACAATTATTTACAAGAACAGGGGAGGTTAAAAACCTCATATTCACGTTACGCTTTATATATCTTTAACATACCTGTAAAAAAACGAACCGGAGCGATGCGAACTCCGTGCGATCCAAATTCCGAAGGACAAGGCCGTTAAACGTAAACATTCAGCTGACGCGAAGGTCATTAAAAAGATGCTACTAAATCGCAAAATTGAGGGCACTTCAAGATTTGAACAATGTCTGTGTAGAAATGAACTAACAACTTTTTCAATTAGAGGAAAACGGTTTAAGTAATAATGTGTACAGAGGGCCCTTAAAGGTAGTGTGCCAGCTTTCTTGGACCGTATGGAGTTAATGGCCCAGATAAGGAGAACCGGATTTTTAGAACTTATCCATACCTTCAAAACTCATGGAAACGTCTTAAATTCTTCAAATTTTGAGTACCCCAGTGCGAAATTCGCCCCGACGGGTTGTCGGTCGTACCCCAACCACATTTCACACCACTATGAACAATAAATGCACACACTGAAATCGCTATTACCGATATGCTCATCCAATCAAGTTTCGATAAACCCGTTCATCATCATCTCCTGCGGTTTCGAACACGCCTGTTAGGTGGCTTCTGATGCTCGTCGAGGTCGGAATTTCCAAATACGCGTGGTGCGTCGGGCCGCGCGCTCTGACTTCGGCCAAGAAAAATGCGTCAGCTGATCATTGTCATTTCTGCCACTTGCGTGTGGTGAAATGGGGTCATAACTTATAAGACGGCTTTTTCATATCAATTATTTTACATAAAATCATATTTCAAACCATAAATAATGTTCGACAGCCAAATAAAAGAAACAATACCAATACGGGCTTACAGTTTAAGGCTCGACATTGTGTTGTCTACGATTAGACAGCTGATAACTCATTCCCGTACGTCGTATGGTCGTAACACTATAATGACCTTCGCTTATTGTCACAAATGCGCCGCATTCGCGATTGTTGCCCGACGCCTGTTTGCAGGTGAGCCCACTACAGTTGTTATACATATCTAAAAACCGAAAAACTTTTAGGCGAAAAAGGCACTATTCCAGGCCCATTTTTGATTTTTTTTTGCGATATTAGGTAAAAACAGAAGCTTCTTATCCTAGGAAAAATAAAATGGGAAATCTTTCAAAGGTGGCACACTACCTTTAATTTGTACAGATGGCATCATGGCCTTCAGATTGTCCAGCACCAGAGGTCTACTGCCGGTACCGAGGGCCTCCTATAGGTATGTAAAGGGAGCCTCCTATCGTACAGAGAGCCTTCTGTTGGTACAAACTACAGTGTGCCTCTGATTTGTCAAGGAGGCCTCCTGTTGGTACGGATGGTCTCTCACGTGTACAGAGCGCTCCCGTTTGTACAGAGGGCATCTTATTCGTCCAGTGACCTCCTGTGGGTACAGAGTGCCTCTGTTTGTCAATTTTCCAGGGGGTCTCCTGTTGTACAGTTGTACAGGAGGCCTCCTATATGTGCAGGGGGCTTCTCATTTGCAAAAGAGGGTCTAATATTTTTCCAGGGGGCCTCCTGTTGGAACAGAGGGCCTCCTATCTGTACAGGGGGCCTCCCATTTGTACAGAGGGCCTCTTGCTCGTTTAGAGGGTCTCTGAGTTGCCCAGGGGGCCTCCTGCTGGTACAGAGGGCCTCATATTTGTCAAGGGGGCCTCCCGTTGCTACAGAGGGCCTCCCATTTGTACAGAGGGCCTCCCATGTGCACAAAGGCTTCCCATTCATGTACAGAGGGGGCCTCCCATGCGTGCAAAGGGCCTCCTGAAGGCACAGAGGGCCTCCTATCTGTACATGGGGCCTCCTGTTGATATTGAGGGCCTCCCATTTGTACAGAGGGCCTCCTGTTAGTAGAGGGCCCAGGCCTCCTATCTGAACAGGGGCCTCCCATTTGTAAAGAGGGCCTCTTATTTGTCAAGGGGCCTCCTGCTGGTACACAGGGCCTCCTATATTGACCAAAGGACCTCCTGTCGGTAGCACTGATCAGTACCCGAGTTAAAAGTACCCGAAGCTCTGATCAGGTTCAGGGGCCTCCTAAAAATACCCGAGGAGGGGGGGGGCCCGGGCCCCAGGGCCCCCCCCCCCCCTTGGGTGCGCCACTGTTTTATACAATGGTACATAACCTGGTACATTGGCATACCCCATATGGTACGAAATAGGTTCGTTTTGGTACATTTTCACTCATAATCTGGTACATGTCGAAAATTCCCAACGGCAACACTGGCTTGTAGTAAATTCTTTGTTTTGTTATCTGTCAGATGAATTAATGAATCTATCTAACGTTCCAGGCAGGTGTGGGTGTTCGCTGACACGCCGCACATGATAAAGCTGGCCAGAAACCACCTGCTGGACGAAGGGCTGGTTCTACCAGGAGGTGGCAGGCTGGATCGGGCCTTCTTCACTGAAGTGCTGTCCATCGATGGTGGGCGCGAGTTCAAGCTCCTACCGAAGCTGGGCTTGCAGAGCCATGTAGCGGTGAGTGACACAGCTCTGTGTGAGCGTGGTTTTTCAGTGGCCCGGTAGACTTATGTATCGCAGACCTCTGCGGCATCCCATCATGGTTTTCGCCGATGTAATTTATTTTATTTTATTTTTAATAATGTGCCATTGCAGTATATATTTCTAGCGTTATCACCCTAATGCCCCATTCTCATAGCATGTGATAAATGACGAAATTGCCCACTGCCCAGGTATTGTGGCATCGCAATTTTTATTTTATTGAACTGGACTACATTTTCCAGGTGAAGGGGCAGGCGCGCCAGCGTGTTCGCCCGGCTGTGCAGCTGCTGAGCAACAGCGTGGCGACAGCGGCGCAACGTTTCCTCGGCCGTCACGAAGAGGCGGAGTTCATCCGTGTGATGGACAGGGTATTGGATGCCCTCAACGGCCAGAACCTAGCCGACGCCAAGAAGCTGCGGCGCGGCATGAGTGGCGACAGCGCGGAGCACCACAAGGCCCTCTCTGACCTCGAGGAAGCCATGAGGCTGCGGTTCATCGGCAAGAGGACCCTTTTCCCCTTCCAAAAAGGGTTCCTCGTCACGATCGCCAGCATGCGCGGCCTGGTAAAGGACGTCACGGCCCAGCTCGGCCCCGCCCCCGGCAGCTACGTACTGACTGGACGAGTCAATCAGGATCCGCTGGAGTCCTTCTTTGGCCTGGTGCGGGGAAAAGGAGGCGCCTGCTTACATCCAAGCCCCAGTGAGGCGCGGTGCCGGGTCAGAAACCTGACTGATGCTGGCGCTCCGATTGGGCTTGAACCCGCTGTCGGGGGCTGGCACTGCCTCCAGCCCCAGGGCCGCCGCCGCTCCTGCCACTTCAGCGATCACCAGCGACGTATATTCCAACGAGCTCGACTCCGGTGACCTGGAGCGGGCAGTCCTGGACGGCTTTTTGGAGGACTCCGCGGCGGATGGGATGGCAGGGGACCTACAGGAGGCGGAGTCGCTGCTGGCGACGGCCAGTCGGCCTCCCTCGGCCCGGGCCCGGGCGGCCACCAGCTCGCCGCTGGACCCAGAAACGGGTGTTTCTGCCGAACAGTACGGCCTGGCGCACGCGGCCGGATATGTGGTGGCCAAGTGCCGACGCATTGACCCCACCATCAGCCAAGGCGGCCTCAGCGTGCCCAGTGCAGAGTGGCTGGCTCGGTTCCGTGCGATGGAGGCTGTGTTCTGCACCACCCACCATCTGGAGCCGGAATACATCTCCCGCGCGCCGCGAGTGGTGGAGAGCCTGGTGGAGCGCCTCGCTGCTGAGACAGGCTCTATGGACACGCGCGTGATCCGGCGGTTTGTGCGCCTAAGGACTTTAATCCGCCTCGGCCATGTGAACAGGGAGCTGCGCGCACTGGCGGATGAACTGCGGGAAGCGCGGAAGGTGCGCGAGTTCGCCGGGTGAATGTGAAACAGAGTGTAAATAATGTGAAGTGTCATTTTGTGATGTGAAACCGGTCAGTACTTGAGCGATGGGCTGTACTTTGTTGTGCTCTCCAGTTCCAAGCTGGGCAGGATTTGTGAGTTGTGACCCTTAACTGGCTTATTTTCATTGCCTTGTGATCAAAGCCACACGGATATGTTGCGGGAGCTGAACACACTCAGACTCGATGCTTTACTGTATTATCGGCAGAGGCCCAAACAAGAACCCCAGAGCCAACCGCTCGTAACCACGGTCTCCCTGCCTCTCCCGGGCCGCCGACCGCCCAGCCAGGGCCAGCCCTCGACCCCGCCCGAGGGCCACGCGGCAGGGGCGGCGCCGGGCGCGGCCAGCCGGGGAGGCGCCACGGGCGGCGCCAGGCATGCCACAACGGGCGGTCACAGCCGCCCGTAACACCCCTCCCCCACATGAGCACGAGTCATCCCACGAGCACGAGTGACCCCCCGCATGACAACCACACCAAAAACAGCCTCAACAAAACACAACAACAACAAAAACGACAACTTCGAATCATACATTCATACACACCGTCCCGAGCGCCCTCACACATGCCGCCTAGCGTCGGCCGCGCCTGAGCCACCCCGGCAGGTAGCCCATCAGTCGCCGGTAGCCGGCGGCGCTGAGGTGGACCCCGTCAGCCGAGAAGAACCTGCCGTCCATCTTAAAGCGCCGTTTCCTCCCCTCCCGCCGGCAGAGGCGTCGGCCGAGCGCGACGAAAGTGGAGTCGGTCTCGCGGCACAGTTCGCACAGCGCCCGTTCGAGCCAGAAGGCCGGGGTGGACTCCCACACTCTGCCACCGTCGCGGGCCGGCCGCGGCGTCACGCCGAGGATGGTCACGGCGCAACCAAGGCTACGGGTGTCGATGATGGTCTCCTTCAGCCGCCCCAGCGTCGCCACCACCGTGACCGGGTCGAAGGCGGCCCCCCTTGGGTAAACGTCATTACCGCCCAGCCATAAGATGACTTGGAGGTCCGTCAGCTCCCCTTTCCCACAGACCCACGCCCTTACTTCGGTCGCGCTTGACCGCAGCCAGCGGCTCAGAGTCAGCCCGGGGACCGCGCACACGGACAGGCGCCGAGGGGGGTCACACCGGAAGTCCGCCCCGCTCAGCATAGAATCTCCTATTAAGAGCACGGCGGACCCCGGCGGACCAGCCTCCGGCGAACCGCCGGACCCCTCAGCGATGTCCCCCAAGCCAAAGTCCGTGTCGATCGGGTCGCCCAGAATCTCGCCCAATATGTCGGCACCGTCGACCCCGACTGAAACCTCCGCCAGGATGGCGGCGGTCGGAGATACGGGTGGTCGTCCGCCGCCCTCCTCGCCGTCTCCCGGGCGTCTCCTGTCAGGAGACGGGAACGATTCTCCATCTGGCTGCGTCCCCCACATGGCTTCACCCGCGGCACCACCATCCGCGGGTGGGACCTCCACCACCACCTCCACCAGGTCCGAGTCCGACGGCGCCGGCGACGACCACAGTGCGGAGGACGGCATCTCCGTCACCACCTCAGTCAGCTCCGCGTCCTGCTGCACGATCAGCGGCAGCCCGGCGTCCGCGGAAGGCATACCACCTCCCGAGAGCCCTCTGAGGAGACCCTGAAGCTGTTCCTCCAGTCGCTCGCGCTCGGCCCTTTCCTCGGCAACAGCCGTCCAGAGGCTGTCTAGCTCCAGCCGCGTAGGGTCCATCTGAAACTTAAAAATACAATCACCTTTTGGTTCCCGAGCACTTCTTAGCAGCACAAGTCAATATCTGCCCACCCACCCTACTTGATGTAACAGGGTCTTCCACTACTTTCGGTTTCGATCAGGAGGGACCAAATTTGATTTCCCGCCTGAAACCTTTGACACACATCCTGACCTAGTCACATAATAGGCCGGTCACGCTCCTGTTCTGCCGCAAAACCGGATCGAGAAGACACATCGGTCGAGGTGGGTCAGCGCTGGAAGCGACTAACGGGCACCCACCTCGACTGCGGCCTCCCCTCCTCACGAGGGACACCTCAACTTTGTGACCCCGGTGTCCCGGACCTCAGCTGACCAAGACGCCCCACTGGGCAGTCCCGCCGAAAATGGTCAGGAGCACCACACCCGTAACACCCGCTAGTTTTGGACGTATCAGGGCTGAAACGAGCAACAGTGAGTGCCTCCAAGGACGACTGCAGCTGCCCAACCTCCTGTTGAAGCTGACTTACTGTGTCCTGGAGCATCGCGCGCTCAGTTTCGGCGTCACGCTAGGCTAATGCTACCGACCCACTCGATGTTCGTTCCGTATCAGTGTTTCCTCCTTTATGTTTCAATAACTTTTACCTGTCTCATACAGGGGCCGCGCATAGTCGAGTGCGACACCATCCAACAGAGGCAATAGCCGTTTACCCTATCAAAAAAGCACGACGCTGTCTCACAGGCTAACCGCCTGCGATACTACTCAGTCTCTAAATAATAATAATAAATAATCAAGGCTAACCGCCCCGAAAAATGCCTGCGGTAACCCTACCGTCCCCTCATCCACCACTGATCCGAGCAGACCGCTCGGCTCCGGCCATTAGTTAATCGGCTACAGTCTAAACACAATCATGCCAAACGATAATAACACAACAGACTCACCGTTGCCGTCGCCGGTCCTACCGACCGCGCCAAATGTTGCGGGAGCTGAACACACTCAGACTCGATGCTTTACTGTATTATCGGCAGAGGCCCAAACAAGAACCCCAGAGCCAACCGCTCGTAACCACGGTCTCCCTGCCTCTCCCGGGCCGCCGACCGCCCAGCCAGGGCCAGCCCTCGACCCCGCCCGAGGGCCACGCGGCAGGGGCGGCGCCGGGCGCGGCCAGCCGGGGAGGCGCCACGGGCGGCGCCAGGCATGCCACAACGGGCGGTCACAGCCGCCCGTAACAGATAGGCTAACGGTTCTTTAGCGAGACATTTGATGTGTGAGTAGAGTTGTCTTGCAATTGTTCATTTCATGTTTTGTAACTGGATATCTCTGGAGCTCTGTCTGTCTGTCTGTCGGGCACACTTGTCTGCCTGGCGCCAGCACATAGTTGTTTGATGTGTTATTTTCAATTAACTGGCTTATGTACAGTGACTAACACGGCAATATCCATGCCACTCTGTGTTGACGTTGAGTGGCGCTCGACCGGTCTTGCTAATGCTTTCCTACGTTTACTATCTTGTAATGCAAAATGCATCGTTTGGATGTCCTGATGCGAGTCAGAGCAGATGCGGCAAATGAATATACATGTATCCTATTCACGGATGTAAGTCGCTGGCCTGTTGAATTACATGTATGTGGGCTGGCTGCAAAGGGCGGCGAGATACGTAATATCCACAGGAAAGGCAAATGTCGGGAAATTAACAAATTGATTGACAAATGACAGTGAAGCTGCCATCCGAGAGTCAAATTTACAAAGCAGGAAGTGTCCAATGCAATATCGAAACACATTGGCGGACCCGAAGGGGGGGGGGGGAGGGCATTCAGGGCAATGGTTCCGTGCCCGAGATGCCACCTTCAACAGTGTTACTCTAACGACTAACCTTAATCATCAATGAAATCCGCAGGCAGGTCGCGGCAATGTTTAACCCTAGAACGCCTAGGGGGGGGGGAGGGGTTGTATCAACCCCCCCTGAGGTTTTTTCGAAGTGCACGCTAAACGGCTTGTCGTAGCGGGCTGAAATTTTCAATACCCTCTGGGGCAACCTTTGCGCATCTTTTGCCGAAAAAAATTGATCGGGTCATGTCAGGTCACGGAGTTATGACGTCATAAGAGGTACAGCCTCCGGCCGACAGTTACCAAACGTGTGCGCCGAATCCCTAGGTTTTCTGCCGGTGATACCCACATTGTTTGATGGATCATGATGAAACTTCCCATGCATGTTGGGGCAAGCATTGGCTATCGTGTGGTGCAAGAAAATTGACCGGGTCAGGTCAGGTCACGGAGTTATGACGTCATAAGAGGAACAGCGTCCGGTACTATTTTTGAAAAGCGCCCGAACCACTATTTTGCTAATTCTTGTCACCTCAATGGGAATATGCAGCAATATTAGCTTCTATAAGGAACAAATGGACCTTCCAAATCCAAAAATACAATCAGATTTCAAAAATTTAAATTTTGATTTTTCGAATTTCTGCCGCCGACTGTGACCTTGCCGACTTCCGGCGCTCCCAACGCGCCATTTTTAGAGCTAGGGAAACGAAATACATACCAAACGATAGAGAATTGATCAAGGAACACGATAGTGAAGGTTTCAAGTCGATATCTCCCACCGTTTTGCCGCAATCGCCGCGGAAAGTTGAAAAAAGTCTATTTTTCCGAAAATTTGACCTTTGACCGGTCAAAAGTAGGTCAAATGTTGACCTAGGACCAAAAAATATACCACCAATCGCGAGATCTCGTTGAGAGCAATCCGTTGGTTTTTTCCGCTAAGCTCTACGACCTTCCGTTTCGAAACGCCAGGGGGGGGGGCGTAACAACCCCCCCCCCTGGTCGTTCGTGTTATGAGAAATGGCCTGGTCGTGCGAGGGTTAAGATTAGGGCTGCGGAGTCGACAGTTGTGACCGGAGTCAGAGTCGACTTAGGAAACCGGAGTCGGAGTCGGAGTCGACTTAGGAAACCGGGGTCGGAGTTGGAGTCACCGAAAATACCTCGGCTCTGCAGGTCTGCGGAGTCGCAGTAAGAGTTGGAGTCGGTTGGAGTCGACAGCTCTGCCCGGAGTCTAAGTAGGAGTTGGTGTTTGCAAGCCGGAGTTAGAGTCGGAGTCGCCGAAAATCCATAGACTCCTCAGTCCTGTTCAAGGCTACCAATGTGCGACCGCAGGCAGCTGCAGGTATGTGTAATGTGTATGTGTTCGGCAGCTGCTTAGCACATACATACATAGAGCAGTAACGCCATCACTAGGTGTCGCTACAGCTGTCGCACAGATGTCGCGCGCGTCGCCACTCACCACACTGCCAACATCCATAAGGACGTATATGAGGTTATATGTAACGGAAAGTCGCCCTTAAGAACCACACTTACATGCCTTGCTTATAAGATCCATAATTGGAAATCAGGAGGTGTTCAGCATTTTTCGACCCCGGATATGAGTTAACCACATGCTGAGGAACACGCTGATATGCGTTTTATGAGTCAGAACCGCACATAAGTATTTTTAATCATTTTTCAAAAATAGCCGTTTCGCCGTATCCTTCAGTGATAAGTGCCGTCGGTCATCCCCGACGTGACGTCACGCCGGGGATTGCCAGATTTTCCTACTAGACTTCGACGCCCCCTGGACTTACATATCTCTCCCCTACATAGACGAGACCCTCGCACGACGAGTCAACGGGGTAGTGCGCTCGTGTGGCGTACAGGCACGGATCGCGTGGACCAGTGGGAAGACGGTGGCCAAACACATCGTGAGATCAGCGTTAGAAAGCCCCCCTTGCCCTGCTGGCGCCAAACGCTGTGCCACATGCGAATCAGGGCTTCCAGGCCGCTGCCACATCAAAAATGCCGTCTACAAAATTTCATGTAATCTTTGTGACGATAAAGCTGCGCGTCTTTTGGTTTCTGCACATTGGCGAAACCAAAAGACGCGTCCGTGACAGATTTAATGAGCACATTCGTGATGCAAAGAACAAGGCGAAAAACACCCCTCTTGGAGACCATGTTACCCAAAGGCATCCATCATGCACCATCACATCATCGACATTCAGTATTTCCATAGAGTGTGCAAAGACGTCGCTGATTTAAAAATATCCGAATCCGTAAAACAAGGAACCCAAAACCATGTTTGAACACCCAAACCTCATATTGGCCACTTCTGCAGCGCCCATCGTACACCCCTACATAACTTGTGTGTACATATCCATAAATTGATTTTAACAAATCAATGATCTTGTATTTTAGGCGTGCAAGACACACGAAGATTCATACATAGCATTAGATTGAGATTGTATAATGTATATTGCATATTGTATATTGCTTAACCCGCGCGGGGCTGGGGTCTCCAGCCGAACGCGCGGGGCTGGGGGGGGGGGGTAAATTTTACCCCCCCCTGTTATCTCCCGAACTAATGGTCCGATTTGGAAAATTCAAACGCCAATCGAAAGCTCTCATCACGAACTACTAAAAACATGTACTTAATTTAAAGTTTGAGGTCAAGGTCAAGGTCAGGTCAAGGGTACAAATTGCAAGTTTCTACAGTATCGGCCTTGCACCGTAGTTGCCGAAGAATGGAGTCATGGACTGAGACTGATCGCCCAAAACGTGTTCTTAGGCTACCAAGACAATATTCGTTGCATACAATATCATTCAGAGGTCAAGGTCAAGGTCAGGTCAGGTCAGGTCAGGTCAGGTCAGGTCAGGTCAGGTCAGGTCAGGTCACCAAAAAACAAAATATAGAAAAGGGCATGTGCGACACATGTTTTATGGGTCATTTTACTCATAGAATTCAATAGGCACACTCAATAAGTGATATGGACCACCTCTGGATGAATTTCAGGTCGAGGTCAGGTCAAGGTCAGGTCAAGTGAGGTCAAATTTTGAAGTTGGTTTTTAAGGCCTAAAAAGGTGTCTATCTGATGCAGTTTTTCACGGCGAATCGAATGGTGCTATTTTTGTTTCCGTACGAGGTCTAGAACTTCCAAAAAAGTCATTTTTCAAAAAAATTGTGTGTCGTGACGTCATAAAATTTTGAATAACTCCCACATTTTTGAACCGATTCTTCTAAAATTTGGTATGTAGGTGCACATAGACCACTTCTCTGACATATATTCCGGTTTTTTCGATAGACTCAAAATTTTGGATTTTATAATGATTTTCCCAAAAAAAGTCAGTTTTTTGAAAAAAAAATTAAGCCAAAATCCAAAATTTTCAAAAAACCGAGATAGCCATTTGATAGACAACGTAAAATTACGCATAACCTTTTTTGTTACGTCTTGATTCCTTTAAAAATGAAGATGTTAGCGGCGTTTGAACTTTTGCCGTTTTTGAGGCGAAAATGGCGAACATGACGTCACTAAAACGTCAATTTCTCAAAAAATTTCCGACGGATTTCGCTCAAATTTTCAGGGAACGTGTCAAATTGATGTAAGAAAAGGGTACTGAAAGTTTGGCGGCGCTGCGCGCCGCCGTTTTTGAGATATCGCAAAAATTCGCGAGGGGGGGTAAAATTTACCCCCCCCCCAGCCCCGCGCGGGTTAATGTATATCATAGTATATATTGTATATTGTGTATTAAAGATTGTACCTATATTGTAGCTTGTATATTGTGTCATGCATAGAATTCTAGGCTGTGAAGACACGAAATTGCATGCGTAGCATTTGATTGAGATTGTATATTGTATATTGCTTTATGTGTACTGTAGTATATATTGTAAATTGTGTATTATAGATTGTACTTATATTGTAGATTACAGATTGTGTCATTGATAGCGCATCGTTAATCCGAGAGCAATGTGTATATGTGTAATTATTCTGTCATCAAGGAGCTTATTGAAATGCTGCACGATTTATTGATTCATGGAATCGAATTCTGTTTGCTTGTGTCGACAATTGTTTGTGTTTTTTTTTTGTACATTCTGAGGATGGCGCAAGCTGAAATATACTAATGAATTAGTTTAATCATTCATTATCAACCAAAAAAAAACTTCAAAGAATGAGCATAAGGTTATTATTCCATACTATTTTTCAACTCTTTCTGGTCTCGTTTTCGATGGGGGAAGTGGAGTTTTTAGTCGTTGTGGATGCAGGTCTGACGGCGAGGCCAGGACAGAAATCAATGCACGTGAAAATCTGCTCGTCACCCATTGACCGAAAATCCGAACTTGTGCGCAATGGTCTTAGATATCGTCCCACTCAGGGGGCGTCGAAGTCTATAGTTCGTTTTTTTTTTCAAAAGGACGCTGGCTCAAAGTATGTTTTTCGAACAAGCACGTGTTTTAGCGAGCAAAACGAGCAAAAACTGAACCTGAGAAAATCGAACGTCGACTAATTTTAACATGCTATTTCTTCCCGATAATTTACATATGTGCGTTTTGGAACCAGATAGGAGAACAGTAGTGACGTCATGCTGTCGAACATGTATTGCAATGTAACGTATAACTATCATGGACGGAACCGCTTACTCGATTATAAGCTCGGCAACAGTGAAAAACTAAGTTTCACCCAAATTCGTTGGCACTCGTCCCATTGCACGGACATTTCCACCAGTGACGTCATCATAGTATGTTCATTTTTAAGAAATAATTTCCAGCTACTTACCGTGCACAATTTGAAATCGATTATTTTTTCGGTAAGAAATTCTTGGCCAGACACTGAAGCTGCCAAAACTCACGTGAGAGCTTCGATATTGAACTTTGAGCCAGCGTCCTTTTGAAAAAAAAACGAACTATAGTAGGAAAATCTGGCAATCCCTGGCGTGACGTAACGTCGGGGATGACCGAGGGCACCTTGCACTGAAAGATACGGCAGAACGGCTATTTTAGAAAAATTATTAAAAATATTTTTGTGCTGTTATGACACATAAAATGCTTATCAGCATGTTTCTCATCATGTGATAAAGCCATATCCGTGGTCGAAAATAGCTGAGCCCCTCCCAATTTCCAACCACCGACCTCATAAGCAAAGGATGTAAGCGTAATCCTTAAGGGCGACTTTCCTATACAAATCCGTACATATGCGTCCTTATGGAAATCGGTAGTGTGGCGATTGGCGACGCGCGCGACATCTGTGTGGCGACCAGGTGGCGACTGTGGCGACACCTGGTTGCTGCTTTTCTGCTGTATGTATGTATTGGGGTTTTGCCAGATATGGTTCCTACTGCTACACCACTATGTTGACCCAATACTAGAAAGTTATTTTGCCAGTAAAAGGCAAGCAAATTGAAAGTCAATTTATAAAAGGACGCCATTTAATTGCGTCCCAGAAAAGCTATTTCTGGCACCTAAAAGCTGACTCGCCCCAAAATTGGTCCTCAGCACCTATTTGGTGGATACCAGCACCAATCATGGAAAATGACCTTAATTAGCTGTTTCTGGCACCTATTCATCGGTACGCCTTATTCTTTTTTCTGAATCTGGCGCCTAAATGCTGAGCGTAGCACCAATCTAGTAGAAAAATGAACTACTGGCTGGTAGAATCATGTTGTTCTGGTATACTGACCCCTGGAGTCTAGCCTAAAGGTTGCCAGTGCAGCTACACTCTAAGACAGCCCCGTAGTGATCTCAGCATTGTATATGACGTTTAAGTAAGCAAATAATATTGATTTGTTTGAAAAACAATGTCATTTAAACATTTAAAAGTATTTATTTGTAATGCTTAAAGGGAAACATTTTTGTGAGTAATTGTCTCGATTTTGACCATTAAAACGGGTATTGCATTTTTTGACGTCATCAAATAGCTCCAAAAAAGAAATGTAATGTTTTCATTCCGTTCAAGGCCGCTGAAGAAACGCGGGATCTTGCGTGGGACATTGTCCGTTGTTTGCCGCGCAGAGTTGTGCCGTGGTTGTGCATTTTTCATCCGTTTCATGTCATGTGTTCATGAAGCTTTGATTTTGTTTTTGGTTATTGTGTGGCCGGTCGGTCAAACGCCCATGTAGAAACCGGATGCTGCGTTTGATCGAGATGGAGTCAGACGATGATTGCAGAAAGCTAATAATATTGAAAAGAGGGCCGGTTGCGTGGCATGTCTGTTCAGAGTTGACATTTTGCTTTACTCCAGTTTATGACCTGAGAGCCTGGCTGGAAGTGACGGATCCAAACTTTTCACGTTAAAATGGCTGAGGGTGCAATAATCTCTAGTCTCTACATAGCGGGCTGGTAAAGGAGCGTCTTGCTATGCTTTGGCTATGCTGCACCATAGCTGGCTATAGTCTGTTCCATATCAAGCTTGCAGTTGGAGTTTCTTCGGCAGATCGCTCCTCCGCTCAAGAATTTGCGTCTTAAAATGTAAGAGCTGTATATACAGAAATCACGCACTGTTTTCAGCAGGGCACTTCGGCTGCAAACTTGAAACGGAACAGAGTATAGTGATTCTCTGTTGGCTAGAAATGGCATTAATCATTATCTCCACTGGCGAAAATGGCACTTGACATCACCGAATGCAACGTTCATGTTGTTAGGATACATAAAATCAGGAAGATTACGCAAATTAGGTAGGCAAACGTGGAATAAAATAGGTGCTGGATGTTTTGGTTTTGGTGCTGAATCAGCAAACAGCAAATACGGAGTTCAACTAGACGATCTGGCAACTTTAGGCTGTGTGGAAGCAATTAGGTGCCAGATTCAGATATTAGGGTCGAATAAGCATTTTGGGGCTGATCAGCAATTAGGTGCCAGAAACAGCTTTTTAGGGACCAGTAACAAATATTTCCCTTTATAAAATTGCTTATAAATGATAACGGCAAAATAATAAAGAAGTTTAGATTGAATAGCCAACCGTGAAACTTTATTCTGGTAGGTTTAGTAGAAATTAGTCCGTGCAACCTTGTATTTAGGGCCTTGGTCCCACTTCCGTGCATCCCAGAGCACGAGGCGTTTCTGAAAAGCCTGAACCACGACATGCGGGAGAAAGTGGAGGCGTGGAGGCGGATTGGGTGGAGTTCGAGAAAAGGAGCAAGGGCTAGGTCATTGGCCGAACGATGCGTAGTGAGAGCAAATAGAGTTCTTTTTTCATCGGATGGGGTGCATCAGACAAGTCAAGGCACCCGAACGAGTCTAGCCGCCATGACGCGATATATGGGACCCACCACTCCCCTGAAGTTCGCCTCTGGCAGTTAGCCTCGTTTTCTCGTTTTTGATGGGGGGAGTGGAGTTTTCAGTCGTTATGAATGCTGATCTGACGGCGAGGCCAAGACAGAAATCGATGTACATCAAAATCTGCTCCGTCATCTACTGACTGAAAATCAGAGCCTGTGCCCAGATACCTAAGAACAGATCGTTCGAGGAAGGGCAAGAATGAAGAGTCGTTGAGTAAAGCCCAGGCTCCGCTACGCAAATTTCCGTGCGAATTCGGGAGAATGCGAAGATCTTGGCGATGTCAGAAAATGTTCATCTACTAGGATGTTCAATAAATACGATCAAAATCGCTCGCATCTCCCTAAAGTGTTGTGGAGCAAAAATGAAAAAAACACGTGAAACTACGAAAAATTATCTACAAAATGGCTATTTCTGATTCCCCTAATGGTTGTATGTTCTGCTGTGGTGTCGTGACGGAATGGACCATATTTTAAAGCAACGTTGAGTTATTTACAGCCGGGACGAACCCCGACCGGGAAGACCAAAGATATCGGCAACACCCGGAAAGCTTCAGAAACTGGATGACCTGATCAAGGCAAAACGCCGGATCCGAATCACGGACCTGGCTGAACAGCCTGCCTTGCTCGGCTTCGGTGGGCTCAGGCTCAGCGGCAGCAATGCGCGCCGGCTGGGCGAGGTGAGCCGGCCGACGGCGATGAAGCTCGGCAACCTACAGTTGCGCACAGAGGCCCTTATCCGCGGCACAACGCGCGGTGGCCTCTGTGCGCATCTCGTTGAAGACTGTCGCTGGTTGGGTGCTGCGGTCAACAACCACGAAAAAAAGGTATCGGCGGCAGTGGTATCGTTCGGTGCAAACGCTGTGAAGGGTAACCTCAATGGCCCTGATCAACGCGAAAATATCTTAAGGCCATGTAAGAAAGCAGTGACCATGGTCATCGAGGTCACCAAACTCAACCAAGGATACAGTACCGATGATCCTGAGCGTCATCCCCCTGCTACATTTCATCCGAGGGGCTCACGCTGTTCGGGGAGCTGTCATCCGCCCATTAACTACTAGCCTAGAGCGGCCCTTGTCCGCTTCTGGGAAGTGGTGGACTGGGCGTTGGTATCGGCGAGTCGTTATGTAAGAAATGTGTAGCTTTGCTCGTGTCTGTCCCAGCGGGGAGTGGTATGGCGGAAACTGACTCAACGTGCTATGCCGTCGTTGCGTTTACCATGGGCGTCGAAAGCGGGGGGGCGGGGGGATGCGCCTTCCCCCCCCCCCAAGTCGAGTGATCTGGAGGGGGCGTCCTCTCCAAAAAAATCCCTCATGAATGTTTTAAAAAGTTGCTATTTGCAGCGGTTATTCACAATGGAGCTAGGTAAACAGAAATAAAGCTTCTTTAAAAGAATGCTGATGCTGCTTAGTTCGATCGTATACAAATCAGACCTCAAGCACTTCATCAGCTCGTGAAATTCGGACTGGTCAGAAACCGCTAGGCAAGGGCGGGGTCATAGGGGAGGGGACCGAGGGACTTCTAGTCCACGGAGTGGAGGGCTATCCTATCCCCTCGCGTTTCGTGTATTGCTTTCGGTCTAATGCTTCTAAATGTTTTTTTTTATTCAAACCCGTTAAGGAAACTCCTTTAAGCCAAAAATATATATATATACCTACACCGACAAGCAATGTATCGGCGCGACAACAAAAATAGGAGGTGTTGTGTCATACCCCTCACATTGTCCCACCAGACAGTGATAAACATACTTATCCGTGTTGGGCGTTTGACTGAGTTTATGTGTGTGTGTGTGGGGGGGGGGGCAAACACGAGTTGGGTCACTGGCCAGTGGCCAGTTGCCAACTGAAAATTTATTTCTTGGCGCTCTCAGTTCTGAATATCACAAAACTCTGGCTTTTCCCGTAGCCATGAACTGCCTATAGAACAAATTGCTTAATGTTTCTCGTTTAATCGATGTAAGACTCTCAACAAAAACGTATTGCAGAGAAGGACATGACTGATTTAATATTTTAAGCATGCTTTTGCGGGTGTTGCTTTATATTGACGTGTATATTGTATGTATGTATATGTGCAGGGGCGCCGCCACCACTACGTACAGTACGTACACTGTACGACTACGTAGTGCAATTTTTGACTTGGAAATCCACTACGTACAGTACGTACTGCTCAAAATGTGAAAAAAAAAATAGTTTTTTTTTTAAGTTTTAATTACGTTTTTTGAAGTTTTTTTTTTAATTGAAAAAAAATCACCAAACTTCAGTTTGTTTTGACCAGTTTTGACATACCAAAATTACATTTGTCATTTTGAACTGTTAAAAAAAAATAAGGTACGCTCTTGTTGCCATAACAACTAGGAAGCTTGGCGGCTTGGCTCAACCTTGGCTCAACCATGGGAATGCACCGCGCCGAGCAAGCGCCGAGCGTGGTGAAGAGTTGGTGTAGAGTTTTAGGGCCTTGGTGTAGAGGCCTTTTGTGAGTGATTGGTTGCTCATAATGATATAGGGCTTAGGTGGTAGCAAGATCAGCAAGGTGGTAGTGATCTCAGATCTGCAGAGTAGAAGAGTGGAGTGCTATAGTCTGTTCCATATCAAGCTTGCAGTCGGAGTTTCTTCGGCAGATCGCTCCTCCGCTCAATAATTTGCGTCTTAAAATGTAATAGCTGTATATACAGAAATCACGCACTGCTTTCAGCAGGGCACTTAGGCTGCAAGCTTGGAACGGAACAGAGTATAGAAGTTGTTTATTTCGACGCGTCCGTTGACTGCTGTAAGGAGAATGAAGAAACGGAAGCTGCAGGGTCCAATGGACCACTTTCTCAGACTGGCAGCTAAGAAAAGGTAAGGAGTAAGGACTGCTTACCGGGCTCAAAGGTACGTACGGTCCTTCTCCAATCCAAAGGCTAGGCTAGCCCGTGCCGGGCCGGGGGGTGTTTGAACACCCCCCCCCCTGCGGTTTTTCGCAGATATCTCAAAAACGGCGGCGCGGAGCGCCGCCGTTCTTGGCACACCTGTTCGTGCATCTTTTCCGCACATGTTGTGAAAATTTCAGACCTAGGTCGCATTAGGTTAGGTCACCAGGTCACGCCAAGTGACCTCACCTCAGAAAAAAATAAGAATGCTCGTCGTAGCTACACCGATTGATCGATTGCCTTGAAACTTTCAGCGATTGGTTAGAGCAACATTATCTATAAAATTTATATCTCGGAATTTTGATATCGGTGACCTAAGTTCAGGTCAATTTTGTGGCCTCTCCATTATAAGTCAATGGGAGAAAATTGAAAAGCGTCTGTTTTGCACGAACGCTATTCTAGACACTCTCAAACATCGAGATGTAGGTAAAATTGACACACTGAACCGGAAAATGGCAACCGTGACCCCTCGTTATGTCCCAGAGGTCATCTCAGGTCACGAACAGAATCTAACCGTTTTTCGCTAATAACTTCTGATAGAGGCGTGCTAGAGCGCTGAAAACGCCTTAGATGTGTTCGGCTCGACGTTGCGGATCGACTGATATGCAACATGACCTTTTCCGGTCAGGTCATGACCTTGACCTGAGGTCAAATTTTCAAGTGGACCTTTCAAGGTCAAATTATAGTTCATTCGACGTGTCTCGACGAGAGGAACACGATGCTGGCAAAAGAAATGTCATGGCTCTTTAAAAGTTATTGCAGGAAAAACGCTTTTCGTAAAACGGCTATTTTTGGAGTTTTTGCCCTCTGGAGGCTAAACCGTTGACCTGAGGTCAAATCTGAGGGCATTACCCAGAAAGGTCTGTAAAAGGGCTATCGAATGCGCTTTTCCGCGGCGCTGTAGCTCTATCGGTTCCTGAGATAGCCGTTGGCAGTTTACAAAATGTTGAAATAGTCAACATTTAACCTTTGATGACCTCTGGTGACCTGACCTTTGACCTGACCCAAAAAATGACCGAAGTGTTTTCTTCCTTATTTTGGACGTTATTTCGATTGCCGCTTACCGCGTGTCGCTACGTGGCCCAGGAGCCGAGTTAGAAGGGGGTGTTCAGACCCCCCCCGGCCCGGCGCGGAATCTCAGAGCACCGGCCCGGCGCGGGCTAGGCTAGGTGTAGAAGAAAAAAGTAGGTACCGGGAAATTCTTATTCACCCTGACTAACCACGTTTTTTTTCTACCGTTTTTGGCCGTTTTTGCCAATTTTATCGTAGCTATGCAGGATGAATAAGAATTTTCCGGTACTTTTTTCTTCTGCACCTAGCCTTTGCTGCTCCAGGAAACGGAGAGCCAAAACTGCACCGTGACCTGTAGTCTGCGAGACTCCGTATCACTCATGTATGATTTTATGCAATATTTCCGACCTTCCTCCCATTGGCTTTCCATAGTAAACGTTCTGAAACTTTCGTCACCCTGCGCGACCTGAAGATATGCACTTAGAGGTCTAAAATTTTGGCCTGGTTACTTTTTAGTGCATTGAAATTGATTGTGGGGTTGCGCATCGTAATCCGGAAAATTTCGAGTTTATTGAAACACCCTAGTCTCCATAAGAAGAACGTGAATTTATCGCGTGCGATACTTTTTTCTACTCCGAGTCACTGGTGGTGGACGGTGGTCATTTGACCGTTTGAGACACGGTCAAGTCGGGGGGGGGGGTAATGCCTGGACTCCAATGACTTAGGTAAATGAGATAGTTGGCTTAACTAAATTTGTTCCCCACCTAAATGTGATCCGCGCTCAACACAATTCTTCTCATCTCACTCTACCGTATGCACTTCTTGATCATGTAAAATATATACTTGTACAGTATGTCTAAAAAGAATGTACCGTCGCCACTACGTGGCGCTGGTGTCGCGAGCCGGTAGTTGGCTGAATCCGCACCAGACCACACATTCCCAAGCGCTAGGTGACAGCTGCGCAGCGGCCGGTAGTAGCGTAAGCCCGAACCTTCGTGACACGACCCCGGGGGGGGGGGAAGGGAGAGAGGGAGGGGAGCGGGTGGGGCAGCGCGTGCTGGGAGGGGTGCTCCGGCAAGCTGGCAGTTGTCGCGGCCAAAGGTCAAGGGGTCACACACCAAGCGAACGGACGCTGATGTGGGTTCGTGGGGATCGTGAACTTGTGTGTGGTAGGTGCGTCTTGCGATGCACGGGTGATACGCCATGGGTCTAAGCCAAATGATTCGGGGGAGAGCTGAATAAAAATACCTGGTTAACTACGGCGAATAATGGTGCTGAAAAATGGAAAGTATGGGTCAATGCAAGCCTTCATGACTATAAACTTTTCTGAGGGCGCAAAGGCCAGCATTGAATAACGACATCCGGATCGAAATTAGCAGTGATTTATAATTACATGCCGAAGTAATAGCGTACCAAAACCCACCTAGTAAATTGTCAAGTCGGATTCATACCGACTTGAATTAAACTATCCTAAATTAAATTGTAGGTATATAAGATCTCTATGCTTTGACCAGCTTCGTGACCTGACGGGCTGTGACCTGACCTTGACCCGAGGTTAACACCTTAACTTGATCTCATCCGAAGAAAAAGTATACCATTCGACACGCCTGAGCTAGACAAACACGATGCTGCTAATATCGCGGATCTGCGATCATGTTTAGCGAAGTTATTTACCAAAAACCGAACCTGTGCCTTGGGCCACTTGACCTAACCTCAGAAGTCATCGGATGATCCTGGTCCTTAAAATCGGAGACCAATCGCTGCATTTCGTAACGACGCGCTAGATCGTTTCTTTCGTGAGGCTCTAGCTCATTAAGGGGCGAATCGGCAAAGGGGGTTGTTCCCTCACTTCCAACCCCCCAACGCCCCCTCGGTATTCAGAAAACCTGAAGGTCCGGTGAGGGTTAAAACGTTGCTCCTGAACGAGGAAGAAATGTAAAATTCAAAGCTCTATAGACGTCCTGTAAAAGTGGCCATAATAAATAAATTGGTTAGAGATAAGATACTTTTTAAACGACTTCCTCATATAAAATCGGGTGCTGGGACCAATCTTATAAACGCTTTAGAATGGACAGGGCGTCACTGGCTAAAGTTTGGGTGCAGGAAACGGCTATTAAATGCAAAATGGTTTTCATGCATTTCAGTCAATTGTATATTGACGGTCCCAGTGGCCGAGCTAAAAAAGTTTGGTAGTGTTTTGCATCTTTTACGCCCTAAGAATTGAAACTACACCATCTATTGAAGTGGGCGGGCTTATTTGAATGGGAGGGCGCATTATGCGTCAATCGTGTGCTGTCGTTTGTTTTGGACTGTATTTTACGACATCCACTGCTGGTATCACTATTAATATTATTTAATGCCGTGAATACGACAGCATTCCATTTATAAGATTGGGCCAAAGGAGTCGCGCCCTGCGAGCTCGGTTTTCCGCTCGGCCGCTACGGGCCGAGGAAGTCGGTCTTCGCCTGAGGGCAGGACGGAGGTCAGCGAGGGAGCGCGGGGTCAGCCAGGTATCGCCCAGTGCCGAGCAGATGCCGCTCCCTCCCCTCTTCTCCCCTCCCCACCTCTGTATAGATGGGGAGGGACCGAACTGCCAATGACATGCGAGCGGTCAAGGCCGCTCGCGCGGCAGCGACCCTGGCGGCCGGGTGCCGCAACTGGGATTCAGCCAAGTTACCGATTCGCCTCCTGTGGGAGAGCCAAACCAGGGGACATACTTTTTAGACATACTGTACATATGGATCATTTTGTTCGCATTTTAACGCGAATCCCATTGCTCCTTTAACCGGTTCCCGGTCTCCTCCGGATCCCATCGATCCTGTCCCTCAGGCACTCTGATGCAGTCGAGCCGACGAATTCTGCTGGTCCGACACAATCCTCTGCCGAGCCGACACGGTCCGGGCAGCCCGCCGAGCCGACACGGTCCGGGCAGCCCGCCGAGCCGACACGGTCCGGGCAGCCCGCCGAGCCGACACGGTCCGGGCAGCCCGCCGAGCCGACACGGCCAGGGCAGCCCGCCGAGCCGACACGGTCCGGGCAGCCCGCCGAGCCGACACGGTCCGGGCAGCCCGCCGAGCCGACACGGTCCGGGCAGCCCGCCGAGCCGACACGGTCCGGGCAGCCCGCCGAGCCGACACGGCCAGGGCAGCCCGCCGAGCCGACACGGTCCGGGCAGCCCGCCGAGCCGACACGGTCCGGGCAGCCCGCCGAGCCGACACGGTCCGGGCAGCCCGCCGAGCCGACACGGTCCGGGCAGCCCGCCGAGCCGACACTGTCCGGGCAGCCCGCCGAGCCGACACGGCCAGGGCAGCTCGCCGAGCCGACACGTCCCGCTCCAGTCCACGGGCATCTCTCCGCTGAGCTGAGAGAACCAGCCACCGCACAAGGTGAGCGGGCAAGTAGCTCCGGGGCCGGTGCGATGCCGTTTCCATGTAATCATCCAGCCACATCCTCAATTCCGAAGAAGACCATGTGCGGGAGAAGCTACGGCTTTGTGAGCGCGTGGTACGAAAAGTACCCGTGGATAGACGTCAGCAAAGAGAATCAGACAGTGTTCTGCGTGATATGCAGAACTTTCGAGCAACAGCACCCGGATGCACCATGCCTGCAACGGGCGTTCACGCGTGATGGTTTTGGCAATTGGAAAGACGGAGCCAAGCTGCTGAAGGGACACCAGCTCTCCAGGTATCACAGGGACGCTTTCACCGCTCTTGTCAAGCAAAAGCCGATCCTTACCGCCATGAACTCAGCCACTCGCAAGTCCCAGGCAGAAGCTGCGGAGGCACTCCAGAAGATCATCACCAGCATAATGCTGCTAGCTCGACAGGGGCTAGCGCTGCGCGGCCACGAGTCTCATGAAGGTAACTTGCGGGAGCTACTGGAGCTGCGCGCAGATGACTCTGATATTATCAGAGAATGGCTGAAGCGAAGCAGGAACTACCTTCACTCGGACATTCAGAATGAGCTACTGGGGCTGATGAGCCACCATGTGCTGCGTGACATCATCAAGGAGATGACAGCGGGTGGACCCACGCCGTTCGCCTTGATCGTGGATGGAAGTCAGGACGTTTCTGGCGTCGAGCAGCAGGCCATCTGCGCCCGATATGTGACCCCAAACCTGGATGTGCTCGAAGAGTTCATAGGGTTCTACGAACCACCATCGACGACTGGCGAGGCCCTGGCAAAAATGATGAAAGATGCGATGCTGCGCTTGGGTCTCTCCATTGACCACCTCCGTGGACTGGCCTTTGATGGAGCAGCAAATATGAAGGGCCAGTTCAGGGGCGCCCAGGCACTCCTGCGGGCCGAACAGCCTCTGGCACTATATGTACATTGCGGGGCCCACTGCCTCAATCTCGTTGTAAAAGACAGTGCCGAGGCATCAGCTGTGATCCGAAATGCACTGCATGCGGTAAATGAGCTCGGTGTTCTCTTCACCGAGTCCATAAAACTGCGTTCCAAATTTGAGGACATATGCAGTCAGTCAGGCGGCGTCTCACCGACCAAGCTGCGCCCACTCTGCCCGACCCGCTGGACCGTCCGCCTACAGGCTGTGTCTGCCGTCCTTGACCAGTACCCAGAAGTGTTGAGTGCGCTGCAAGAAACAAGTGAGTCACAGGGGCATGTCGCTGCCCGAGCGCACGGACTTCTACAAATCTTCTCGAAGAGTAGCACCTACGTGGCGCTGGGGTTGTCACGCTCCGTGCTGGAGCCCCTGCAGAAGGCGACAGTGAAGGCGCAGCGGACAACCTGCACGGTGACCGAGCTGGTCGAGATGGTGGACGCAACCATCTCCGTTTTTCAGACGCTCCGTGACAATGCGGATGAGCGGATCGAGACCCTGCTAAAGAAAGCAAGTTCAGTGTCTCTGGAAGCTCCTGAAACCCCTCGGATGAAGAAGCCACCGAAGCGCTTCACCGGACCGGCCAGTGCATACCAGGCACAGTCTCCCGAAGAGTGGCTGCGAACCGAGTACTTGGCGTTCCTGGACACCACATCTGCCGGTCTCCGGGAGAGATTCAAGGGTGATGGTATCGCCAAGTACAAGGTGTTGGAGAGTCTGGTGCTCCAGGAGACACCGCAGTCAAGATGCGTCGAAGACGCGCGCCGCTGCATGGATCAGTGGCCGCCGGAGCTGGACGAAGGTTTGGCTTCGGAGCTTCAGGTGTTCCTGCGTGACCGTAGGTTCCCGTCCCTTCCAGAGGTGGTCAGCGCCTTCCGCGAGCTGAATGGCGGAGCCCGGTCGCTTCTTCCTAACGTGGAACGTCTCCTGCGTCTCCTGCTGGTCCTGCCTGCGAGCTCGGCCACAGCTGAGCGATCATTCAGCTCCCTCCGACGCCTGAAGACATGGATGCGATCAAGCATGACGCAGCGGCGGCTTAATGATGTGGCAGTCCTCCACGTCCACAAGGATCGGGCTGCCAATGTCAACCCACGTGCCGTTGCCGCAGAGTTCGTGGCGCTGAATCCGACTCGTGCCAGCACCTTCGGAAAGATGTAGGACTTAGCAGGGACCAGTGCTACCTGATTGGGACGTTGGTCGAGTAGGCTGTAGTGAGTGTAGTGGCCTTCATGTTATGCGCGGGCGGTGACACCGAAATATTTTTTTTTTCATAAGCAGAGCCAGAGGCAAGGTATATCCCGGTATGTACCTACTGAGGGTATATTCATACCAATTCATACCTAGATGTAACTCGACGTTGCATAGGTAACATGAAAATACACAGTCTGAATCTGAGTTGCTTTGTTTTGTTTATTGTATTCAAGCCATTTCGACTAAACAGACAAAAGGATTAAGTAGGACTTCGGATTAATCTGACTACAGAATAGTTGTACAAATGTTTTCAAATAACAGTCGAAATTGCTATTTATGAAGGTGGTCCCGAAGAAAATTTTCACTATCACAAACTCTCCGGCTGGAAAAGCATGCTTCTGCCCCAGGCCCCCATGGTGTAAGTGCAACTGTAACTACATACATCATTCTGCAGACTGCAATCGGTTCGAAGCCAAGGGAGGGAAGGAAGGACAGCCGTCTTTCCCTTGGTCAGCTGGGTGTTTATTAGATCATTCGTTTTACTCATTTTGTATTATTTTTAATGAAAATGTTGACTTCTCGGCAATCAGTGGGACGAATCCGGAGAGTTTTCAGGCTTTGGTAATGTTATAAATAGGCACCTTGGAACTTGGGAAAATTTTCATCCCACCCTGGGTGTCGTGCCTGAGCCTACCACTAACCTGCATGCGGGTGTACGTAGTGCTCATAAAAGCGTGGCGGCGCCCCTGTATATGTGTGTGAGTGGGTGTGTGTATCATGTATTGACTGGGCCGTAATAGCCACTTGTGGACAAGCCCTAAATAAACGAAACGAAACGAAGGTAGTTTTGTGAGAAGCTCACGTTTTGACTGGAAGGGGCAAATGTTATCCACTGGGGGGGGGGGGGGGGGGCATTCCGCTCGACTGGGGAGGCAATTGCCCATCCAGTTAACATGTTAGACGAGGCCCTGTATCAACGTCTTTGTTTGTTTGTTGGGAGTTAAGGACGCGCCACGTCTCAACGTCTTTTATGGTCTGTTTCAGACCAACGAAAAGCGGATGGAGGGTCATCTGCAAGCCACCGTTGAGGACCTGGCAGAGATGCAAGGGCACAGCCCTCAAGTACGCCAAAAGGTTACCGCGCTATGGCAGCCACAGCGCGAAAGGCAAGGACCCAACTCGAGGTCCGACGCGCGATGGAGGTGAGTATTGCGCCCAATAAATATTAGCCCTCGCCGGCCGAGGGGAGGGGGGCGGGTGTCTCCCCAAGATTTTTTTCCGACACCCGGTGGGGCGCGGCTTAACCAGGGGCATGATCGCCCATCGCCCCTGACACAAGCTTTGTAGTGCTACACCTCGAAGCTCAGGTTCGCATGGAAGGGAGATAGCTAATAGCCTTCAATTCTAACTGGGCCGTCATCGAATGCTGAAACTACAGCGTGCGGCAGGGAAAAGGCGAAGAGAAAAAAGATTCTTCTGGGAATTATCGATTGCTTCCAAAATCCAAAAAAAAACATGGTGCCACTGTGTCAACGAACTTTTGGGACACCCTATTACTAACAGTTATCGATGGTTACGGTGCCTTCAAAATGTATGCCCATTCATACTTTATTTCTTCCAGGCCGATGTGGGGCGAGAGAGAACGGTTGACGCCCCGGAAGCGGAAGCCATCAACCCTACCGTCTACGTCCCGAACGCGGCGCCAGCTGGAGACGCCCCGACCGTGGGGCCAGCCGACAACTCCGCCTTGACACCATGGCCGACAAAGAAGCGGTCGTGGTGGAGGGCCGAGGAGCTGGCGGTAGTCGCCGACTTCGCGGCGAATTCCTCAAGAACGTTCCGCGACGTCGGGGAGCTGGCGGCGATCCTGCCAGGACGCTCTTCAGGAGCAGCTTGGCTCAAAGTGAGTGAACTGAGGAACAAAATGGTGCCAGTGTGATGGTCGCCGCCATCAAAGCCGCCATCGTCGCCGTCCCGGTCGCTGCTTTCGAAAACGAACTATAAGCGAAAAAACGAACTATAGGCGTCCCCCTCCTAGCGACCGGGCATCGCAGCTGGACGCAGGGTATATGGAACCACGGTACACCAACGACGCGGTAAGCGCCCATTTAACGTGGATGAGTTACATGGTAGGTGATATATTTCTAGAATATGGAAAAAAAATAGAGTATTCCATTCTGACGAGTAAAGTCAATTTCACAAAGCAGTTACTTTTAAGGCTGTTGCCGCGATGAAACGCCTCTCGGTGTTTATGTCACGGCTGCCTCCCGGCACTGGTGAGGAAGCCGTGAAGGAGTACAAGGAGCAGACAGGCGCCGAGGATGTGACTGCGGTCAAACTCCAGACAAGGTATGACAAGGCCCTAAAACATAAGGTTGGACGAAGTTTTCTACCAAAACTGTACTAGAATAGCGTACGAGTCAAAGCTATTTCCGTTGTTTCTTTACAAATATGTCGCAAACAAGCTTTTTCTGTAATAAATCATTATTTCGAAGGTAAGCAACCAGTTGCTATAAATTCGATAAGCAAACACTTATTTTTTATATAAAAGTCTAGCTTATATAGTCCAACTCTAGTTGAATAATCAAGTAGCTACTAAATTTTCCAGATGTGATACATATTGCGCACTTCAGACAAATGCGTTGCTAAGGACTCTTTCGCATGTTTTGTATACCTTGGCTGCGTGTTTTTTGTTATGAAATGAGGGAAGTGAGATGGACAGACTTTTTTATATTTTTTTCTGGTTTTCTAGGACCGTCGCAATTATTTAACTTGACATACTTTCCTTGCTTTTTTATCCGAGGCTTTTTCAATAATTGGTAGATTCTATCGTGGAAATAAAAGGGCCAGCAGGCCACAGAATGCAAGTCGACTGATAGTGAAATAAATGGTAGAAGTGTCTGTTCCATTAGAAATTTAATGTGATGTGATTGTGATGGAACATGAAGCAACAGGATCAGACGCAAGAACCACCAATTAAGAACCCAGAACCAGCAAGCTCCATGCCATCAAGAGCAGCCATGGTAACGTTTGATTAGCTTTCAGAAAACCTTGGAACTAGACGCCAGACGGTGAGCAATCAAGAGATCTTACAAGACCAGTAGTTACCTGAAAACGAGAACCGCCAGGAAAATCAGTAGATTCTTCAATGGCAACACATTTCAACATCTATCTAGCAATGATTTGCACCAGCGAGGTGCTATCATTGTGTTTTGTGTCTGTATCCCTAACTGCTCAAAAAATATTTGTCAATAAATAAACAAACAAATAATGCGTCTTTTTCTACTGAAAGTAAGTCCTCCAAGTGGCAAGGGATGAATAATAGAAGGTACCTAATTAATTGCCATCTATTCATTCAATTCATAATTAGGCAATTCAGGGCATCGATCGGCAACGCCCTAACCCTTACTGCATGGTACTGCGGATCGTCCATGGCTTTCTTGATGACTCCGACTCTGACTCAGACTTTCAAAAATCAACTCTGACTTTGATTTCAAATGTCGGCTCTGACCGACTCCGACTCCACAGCCCTAGCAGGTCCATGCGGAGGCAATGGATTTTTGGTGACTCCGACTCCGACTCTGACTCTGGCTTTCAAAATCGACTCTGACTCTGACTCTGGTCAGAACTGTCGACTCCGACCGACTACAACTCCGACTACGGAACCCTGAAAGGTCTGTGAAGGGGATCGAATTTCGGTGACTGACTCAGACTCCAGCTTTTAAAATCGACTCTGACTCCGACTCGACGACTCAGGTCAGAACTGTCAACTCCGACCGACTTCATGACTCCGACTCCGGAGCCCTACTGGCAGCTATCACGCCAGGGAGCTGCAAATCATATGTTCCGTGGCGGTTTATGGCATTAAAGTCGATAATGCGGCTGAATCGCACTATGAAACACCCTTATTGGCTCCAAGAACCATGAAAGTTAGCGCATCACTACTGGAAAACGTGACAAGATATCGACTAATTGGCCCTGGATTTGGATAAATAACATGTTGATGATCATATTAGCACACATTTACACTACCATCTTTCTCAAGGTTGCCCTCCAGGCGGCTCTAAACTATGGCAATTTCCCTATCTTCAACATGTAAATGCCCTCGGGCGTCCTCGTGGTGACGTAGGCATGGGAGTGCCAGGTTGGTAGGAACTAGACTTCGACGCCCCCTGAGGTATGACAGCTATGAGTCGTATCGATTAGGTATCGTCAATGCTTCTGAAATGTGCTGGATTCGGACCTATGGGCTCAGGGGCTGGTGGTTCGAGTTCGACGCTTCTTTTCGAGACAACAGTCAAATCAGGCCCATGTCGTCCCCTATCTACCTGTGTGTCCAAGTGCACAGATGACGTCACACGAAGGGGCGGAGTGGGGGGGGGGGCGGAGCCTGGCGCAACGGCCGCCATATTTGAATTTGTTTTATTAGAATGTATTCTATATTTTGGGTTTCAGTCAATTGTTATCGATAGTTTTATGAACGGTTAGCTGTAATATAAGTGATTTATCAAGAAAAAAAAACACATTCTGCTTGCAATTTCGATTTAAGTACGACCCGCACCTAGATTCGAACGCACGATCTTTGGATTACGGCGCAAGCACCCTAACCACTACACTACCGCGGCGGCGTGGCGGCCGGCGGAAGGGAGGCTGCAGAGGCATGGAGGCTTTTTTACGCATTTTTGGAAAAACTAGTGGGTTTAGTGAAAAACGCTTCTTAGATAATTTGAAGAAAAATGTCTCGGCTTTCCGATGATGCACTTAGTTTTGTGCTAGCTTAAGCAGAGTTTGTTCTACAGCGCTTCAAAAATCGCCCATTTGCATAGGACTTAAACGGGACTTCAAGACTTGCCCCCAGATGACGTCACGAGCTGACGTCACGATCAGGTAGAATCGCCGGACGACCCTACCTGGTATATAGGGCCTTGAGTCAAATAACAGTCGTCCGGCAGCGACTGTTGCGATTCCTCCGTGGGCGGGACACGATGCTAACTAAGCAGCTATGTTTGACGGATGCATGTTCATCCAAACTATTTAATCCATGCTTCGTGTCAGGCGTCAGCTCTTATAATTGTAAATCTGCTAAGCGTAATGTCGTTGGCATTAACCGGTTATGTGATTATTCAGGCATTGTATTTCTACAGGAACATTGGCTCTTTCCCTCGGATCTTTCTCTTCTAAATAATATTCACAGTGTTACGGCATCTCATCAATCGATCCCTCTGATGGCATTCTTGTCGGAAGGCCGTTTGGGGGTGTTGCCGTTTAATGGAGAAAAAGCATTTCTCAATGTGTCAAGCCCATTTCCATTAACGATCACCGGATTGTGGGATTAGAATGTCACATGGGTGATCATAAGATACGTCTTTTGGATGTTTACCTTCCCTATGACTCGAACCAGAAATTTGATCAGTATGTGTATTAATTGGGACAGTTAAAATCCATCATTGATGATTTTGATTCTCCTTACGCTTGTGTTTTGGGAGACTTCAATGCAGATATCCTTAGACAGTCTGACTCTGGCAAAGAACTCTGGTCTTTTTGTGAAGATGCGTGCTTGAAAATTGCTCATGTTCTGCATCTGCCATCGAATTCAGTCACCCATGTTAGGGAAGGTAGCGATACGGGATCATGGATTGATCACATTGTGTGTACTGATGATATTTTTCCTTTTCTTTGTTGTGATGTGCGTATTGATTTTCAAATGTAGGCTCAGATGACTTCCCTTTGTCCATGAAGCTACAGCTGTTGTCCCTAGTGATTCCTCTGGTCAGCGTACTATTTTGAATCAAGGCCGTATAAGAGAAGTAGAATCATCTCGCGATTTCCAATGGACCTGTCGCTAAGCATAAGCGTGACGTCACTGGTGGAGACCGGGCGGCGCCGGCTCCAAGCTGTACGTTGAGTACATTGGCACCGTATAGTTAGTTGTTATCACTGAACGACGACGGTCGCTGTTTTTAACCTGAGCATGTTTTTATATTAGTTTGTTGCCCCCTCACATTGCCTTACTAGATGATTAAACAAATATAAATACAAACCTCCAGCCTCGTGCTACCTAGCACAAAATTTTGCGCTCAACCTGAGTCCTTTTTAGCATTTTAGAGCCGACGACATGGACGGCCGGACAACGGACGGACGGAGAGACTGACGGAGGAGGAGAGAAACGGACGCGAATGTACGGACTGAGAGACGGAAGGGCGGACGGAC